>NW_026611076.1:2267500-2567500 GCF_029633865.1 Lampris incognitus | reverse complement strand
TCGTCCTGGATCTCGCAACATTAAACCAGATGCCCTGTTTAGCCAGGAGACCCCCACCGAACCTGATCACATCGTCCCTGCCTCCTGTGTTGTCGCCCCCGTCTCCTGGGAGATCGAGTCATGCATCACGAAGGCTCTCAACCCGACCCAGGTACAGGCCCTCCTGATCGACAGTTTGTCCCCAAGGCAGCTCGGGCTTGTGTATTGCAGTGGATTCACTGTAGCAAATTCTCCTGCCACCCTGGAGTTAATAGAACTCTGTCCCTCCTCAAACGTTACTTCTGGTGGCCCTCCATGGACCAAGACAGCCGCTCTTATGTGCTGGCATGCCCTGTCTGTGCTCGAGGGAAGTCCTCTTGTTCACCCCCTTCCGGTTTCCTTCAGCCCCTGGCCGGCCATGGTCCCACATAGCTTTGGATTTCGTCACCGGACTTCCGCCATCTCTAGGTAAAACTACCATCCTTACCACAGTAGACCGCTTCTCTAAAGCAGCTCATTTCATTGCCATACCCAAACTACAATCTGCCAAGGAGACTGTAGATTTACTTACCAATTATGTCATTCACCTACACGGCATTCCAGTGGATATTGTATCGGACGGGGCCGCAATTTGTGTCACAGGTTTGGCAAGCCTTCTGTCTGGGAATCGGGGCCACGGCCAGTCTATCGTCAGGATTCCATCCCCAGTCTAACGGAGAGGGCTAACCAGGACCTAGAGACAGCCCTACGTTGCATGGTGGTGGCTAACCCCGTTTCTTGGAGTACTTGCCTTCCCTGGCTCGAATATTCCCATAACTCCCTGATCTCTTCTGCCACAGGTATGTCTCCATTTGAAGCTTCTTTGGGTTACCTGCCCCCTCTGTTTCCCTCTCAGGAGAAGGAGCTTGCGGTGCCCTCCAGCGCTGCCAGAAGGTCTTGGAGTAGCCCGTTCTTCGCTCCTCTTGCCGGAACAAGCAAGCTGCAGACCGCCATCGGATTCCTGCCCCACAGTAACAAATGGGTCAGTCAGTTTGGTTGTCCTCCAAGAACATGCCTCTGAAGACTGATTCTCGCAAGCTTTTACCTTCAAGATCATTAATCCTACTGCAGTTCGTCTGGAACTCCCCAAGTCTCTCAGGATCCATCCTACGTTTCATGTATCCCAGTTAAAACCTGTTCGTCACAGTGAACTTTGCCCACCAGCCGAAGCCCCTCCGCCCCCCCCCCGGGCTTATTGATGACCACCCTGCATTTATGGTGCGCCGCCTGCTGGATGTTCGACGGCGGGGCCGTGGTCTCCAGTACTTGATTGATTGGGAGGGTTTTGGTCCAGAGGAGTGCTCCTGGGTGCCACGTTCCTGGATGCTGACATGGTGAGGGAGTTCCATTTGGCCCATCCTGATAAACCTGGGGGCGACCCGTTGAGGGGGGGGGGTACTGTCACGGTTCCTAGTGTTTTCTCCGTTTTCCTTGTCTGTGCTGCTGGTCCCTCCCCTTCTGTCTGTCTGGAGGTTGGCTGGGCTGGAGCTAATCACCTGCACACCTGTCTTCCATCAAGCCTCATCAGCCACCTATTCTCCTGGTCTATAAAACCTGGTTCATTCTCCCACTCGTCGCCAGATCGTCTGCTTACCTTTGGTACAGTTGCATTGGCTCCTTTTTTGCGTTTATCTCTGCCTGCCGTGTGCTCTTCGTACTCCTTTTCTGTGTTGTGACCATCAGCTCCAGCTTCCAGTCCTGCTGTCTCCAGCCGTCCTGACCCTAGACCAAGCGTTGCCCCGCTCGACCAGCCTCCCGTCCCCCTGCCTCGTCCTACCTGTTGTCTCTCCCAGCCTCCATCTTGGATTTCCACATGCCCGTGAGACCATTCAGACCGGCAAGACCAGCGTCCTCTATTAAACCTCTTCTCACTATCTGGGAGTTCCTTGTCTGTATCAGTGGGTGTCCAGAGAACACATTGGTTATTATGACAGTATGGTACGTCTATAACCAGACATGTTGGAAATAATCACAAATCAAGTGTAGACCATTTGTCTGCACTGGAGAACGCTAGTGTGTTTCTAGGACAGAGCAATGAACGTCACGAAGGAAATGATGCGACCAACACACGTCATAAATACTGACATCACGCGCAAATTATGCATGGTTGTTTTAGGTAGATGTTACCGTAACTTTTTTGTACAATTACTGTAAAACTTGTGTGACCCCGGTGTAGATACACCAGAGTTAAGTTTCAGTTAATATGTACATAGCAGTAGACATCCCATAATTTATACACCAAAAGTCTGTCACTTCAAGTATGTTGCCTCATAACAGTTAGGGGGCGGAGCTAACGGGCTGAGCGGGAGACGAGAGCCTGCTGGCACTTGGCCATGAGGGTTTGAGTGTATTCTGCCCTAAAATCGTTTTTTGCCTACAGTTTTGACTGCTGATATGTTTAGCTGCCAGCTAACATGTCACTGAAGTCTTGTTAATCTGTAGCATGTGTTTTTGGAGCTCGTCTCGTCAGGTGTATACTGCCACATGCTACTTGGTGGGTAGTTAGTGCCTCTGCTAATGTATGCTAACCCTGCATGCGCGGACATTGAGGCTGCAGACAGCACCCCGTGTGGCCGGGAAAGCACGGCTGCACCTCTGGCAACGATGGAGCTCCACTGTTTCCCCTTTTCATCGCCTCTAGGACCGAGGTGGATTTTCCTTCACCAGTCATCGCCGGAGCAGATGACGTGAGAAGGCCGTCACCGGACATTAAAGGGCAGATACCTTTGACTTTTCATCAGGGGTGAGTCACCCACGGTTACAGTGCTCAAACCCAGCTCCCATCAGGCCTGCAACGGGGTTGTTTATTGCCGGCTTTTATTTTTATTACGTGGTCCCACACCAGTGAATACTTGTTAGTTTCTGTCGAGTGTTCATTGTGAATGTAAATTCATGCAAATTGATTATTAATGTTTCTTAATTGTGAATACAGGTCTAAAGGGTTAGTGCCTATGCTTTTGTTGTTGAGTTAAACTCCTTTGCCTGAAAAGAACACTAAAAAGGGGTCTTTTCATATCATTTATTTTCTATTGTGAATAAATACATCTTCATGAAAGGTCATTTCACTTGTCTCATTGTCCTGTTTATAAATATGTAATGAATAGAGGGGGGTGAAAAAGTTAAAAGTATAGGATTTTATAGGGATAAGTTTAGTTTAAAATACATTTGTATCGTGCGAACAGTAATGCAACACAAAAGTACTCGGCGGAACAGCCAACAGGCGAACAGTCCTCAGTGAAACAGTCACCGTCTCGGGGGGCGGACCAGGCGGCCAAAACGGCTGCGCTGACTGGGTATGGGGGCGGGAGCAGGGAACAGAGCCGGAGCCCGGGCAGGGGCCGAGGCTGGGCCAGGGGCCTGAGAAGGGGGGCGTCCACGCCGCAGGGGCAGGGCCAGTTTGACCGGCCCACCCAGGTCCAAATGGGCAGGCTTGAGACGGTCGACCGACACCCGCTCCGGCTTGCCCCCCCATGTCCACCACAAAGTTCTTAGGGACGCGGAAAGGCCCGTCATAGGGGGGCTGCAGGGGGGTACGGTGGCTGTCGTGGCGGATGAAGACGTACCTGGCCGACAGCAGATCCTTGGGGAATAAACCTATTATAACAGTTCACCATGCCCAAGAACTCCTGCAGGAACTTCACAGTGTGGGGGCGTGGAAAACTGGCGACGGCGTCCACTCTGGCAGGAAGCGGAACGGCTCCTTGCGGGGAGATGCGGTGGCCGAGGAAGTCGATTAGGTCAGTGGCTTAGTGAAATGATCGTTACGGAGCGGATAAAAGCGCCATTTTTGGTAGGATGGTTCCTTAGGGTCAGTTATTGGATTTTAGGGTAGGAGCCCCTGGAAAATCTCAATTTAAAATATCAAATTGCAACACTGTCAATGAAGTATCTGAAAATCCGCCTAGTATTTTTCAGACTATGCATCATAAAATCATCAAATCACTTCATAATGTGATAAAGTTGGCCAACTTTTACAGAAATAAAGTCCCCAAACATTAAGCATTATCAACAACACATTTAATGCAATGATGAATACAAATGAACATGCATCTTAATGTGAAAACATGGGGTAGAAGAAGTGTTACTGTTTATTGTGTCTATCTGTTACAGTTGCATTTGCAAAGAGGTGAGCAGTCATAATTTCCAGTGCTGCATTTGCAAGAGCTACAATCCCCTTCACATGAACATCTGATGAGCTCTCTGCAAGCTCTGGAGACCTCAGGAATTGTTAGCCAGACAGGCACCCATGATCCCGATTCCTTGGTCCATCCGTAGCTCTCTGGAGAAGGAATGGCTTGGTGGGTTTGTGTGGTCCAGATGCCTGCTTGGTAGACTGCCCGTTTCACGTGCTGGAGGAGTGCATTCTGGGTAGGAGGTAGTTTCTCCATTGTTCTATTTTCTTCACAGAAGAGTTCTTTTCTTCTTTGGTTAATTGAGTTCGAAGGACTGGATTTGTCATACAGGATGACAGTCAATCTTTCAAGCTCACTGAACTGCTGGCTATCTACGTTTAGTTGCTGGAAGGGATGCTTTGCCAGGTCGATGAATGTTTCTGTGGCAGCATAATAGGCTTGCCAGGCCCGCCAAGCTGACTTTTTACCTTTTCCATTGAAGGCAGATGTAGTGTCACAGCCGGAATACGCATGAAACATAGGCAGAGCTCTGGATTTAGGTTCCCCCAGGCTTTTGCACATGCTGTTGATATGGTAAAATCTGTACTTTTTGTCCATCCCAAATGCCACCCAGATGTCAGTCAGGGGTTGAATTACCAGTAAATCATGAAACAAGCCTGCAAGGATGACGATGACATCAGTGTCCACAGTGCGCACAAGGACAGTTTTCGCTCCATGCTCCAGTGCATGTTGTACATGGACCACAATCCTAGTGTCAGCCTCCTCATGATTGCAAGAGTTCATTGTGCTACTGGAACCAAAAGACGACACAGCTTGCCCTGATGTGACATGCAAAGCTTTGGTTTGTGGCCAGCTGAACAGTTCAATCTTGGATGTCAAAAAGTCAAAGAGCTCCTTCTTATTGCTTGGATCACGGAGAAAATCCATCCAATTTCCGGGCAGCTTTGTCGGGCCTGACACTTTTCTGCGAACACCTTGTCCTCTCTTTTCGCGGGTGGACTCCTTCAAACTGTCTGGGATGCATGTGTCCCATACAACCTCCAGCCGCTTGGTATTATGTAGCTGCTTCTGTCAGTAAGGGATGAAAACCTCATCTGCATAGGTATCAAATGTGGTCACTTTCACAGTAGGCAGGCAGTGGACAATGACTGCTCCATCAAGGACTTTGCAGTCATAGGTTGAGGGTGGCTCTGGTTGCCCTGGGTGCTCAAGACATTGCAGCAGGTCAGATTTGGTGCCGGTCAGATGAAGTTTCCCAAAGTCTGAGAGGGAAGGACTGTACCTCATGTGCGAAGAATTCATCCAAGTTACTCTCAAGGCTTTGCATAGCTATATATAGCTGGCCAAAGAGTGCCACGTTGTTCTGAAGCACTTTGATCTTTTTCCCATGTTTCGCCATTGTCTTGCGTTGAGGTTGCCTGAAGAGTGCCAAGGCATTCCTCTTGATTGGATCATGGATGGAGCGTGTCCGTTCTTCAAGCACCTTCTTGACAAACTCCTGATATTGTCTCTTTCCTGTCTCTTCCAAGATGAGTACTGTATTCACGACGGATTTATCTGTGCAGTTCTGGCTGTCAAGAGTCACAAGATCTTTGAAATCATCCAAGAAAGGATTTCCCATTCTTTTCATGGTTTCAGATAGACTTTTGACTTGTCTCTGAAAGGTCTTCTGCGTTGCAAGACCCTGCTCTTGGTGCTGGAAGTTCTCTTCATTATCTTCTTTGAGATATCCATCTTCAAATTCCCTTAGCAATCTTGCCAACTCTGGGCCGGAGAGCATCCATCGTTTGAAGGCATCTGGGTTTTCCGTAAGGCCCACGGCACCCCCTGAACCTTTCACATACTTGTTCTCCTGTTCATGAGCTTGGTCAAAGGGAATTGCAGAGAACTTGTTGTATGTCTTGGAAATAACCCAGTGTGAATTCTTCTCAAACTCATCCTTTATAGAGCTGGACAAAGACTTCATGTCCCTGATATGGACAGAAATCCATCTTGAATAGTTCACATGGTCCAAGGCAAAGAATAGAGGGACCAGTGCCTCAAGCACTTCTATATACAGTAGGAAATTCCTCTCTCTGTGTGCCCTGATGAAGATGAGGATGAGGGTTTCATATTTCAGTATCAGATCCCAGAACATAAAAGTAGGACTCTTCTTCAGCATGTCATTTCTCCAAGCCAGGAGAGACTCTTCATCTTTGGGGCCTGCACTAAGCCTGAAAGCCTCCTGCTGTAGATTGTGCAGTGTCAAGACAGTGGGTATGCTTTGTATTTTCTGAAGGTGGGATTTTAATTGGTGGCCTACACACACCTGGTTCACTCTTTGTTGGCAACTGAAACAGGCTGATTCCAGTTCCATGAAATGAAGTCACAGAAGTAGTCGAACTTGGGTTGTGGTCAAGGTTGTCAAGTGCACCAACTGTGAACAGTCCTTTCTTCAGACACGCAGGAGCCACAACACCCTCTGCTTCAAAGCCTTCACATGTCGAAGTTGCCAGCCAGTCTTCAATTTGCATAATCCTGTCATATGAAATACAGATTCCCAAATTATACAACTGTTGTACAAGTTTCTTGCTTCTCGTCTGGGCATGTACATTGATGCCTATGTAGATCGGGAGTGGTGGTTCACGTTCCAAAGTGTGTCTGGTCTTTACTCCCGTGGACGATGCCCGTTTTTTGGTATGGTACACGATGCATTGTCCAATCATGAGGCAGGCTTGAGAGTCACATTTCTCATGATCTTTGATGTTGGAACCATTCAGCACCATAGAGACCAGATACTTCACGCTTGAGGGTAGTGCATGTTCTTGACATTTTTCGGGGAAGGAGCCAGTGAAGTGGAAGCCAGAGTGGTTGAATATGTCATTTCTGATTATCTTTGCTGCGTTTGCTAGAATGAAAGCATCTTCATCGAAATTACGTTTGTTCAGGGCTTCCTTTAACATATTTCTCATTCCTCCATTGAAAATGAGAAGTGTATTTTTCCCATCATACTGTGCTTGTGTATCTGGCAAGTGTTCAAGTAAATGATCCTTGATCCTGGTTTTGTTGACTTGTTTCTTGATCCCCAGCTTCTCAAGGTGATTTACATACAGTGCGTGGAGCTCAGACAGCTTGAAGAGAAGAACTCCAGAGTCCACAGATTTCTCAATGTAGTTGATCAGTTCTACGAAAGCTCGAGATTCATTAATTTTTTTCATCACTATTTTCGGGAGATTGGTCTGACTTTCGAGTCATACTTCGATGTTGATTCCTCAATTTGACTAGGCATGGTAAATGGTATTTTGCCTCCATTGCCATCAAATCTCCTCCAACTATCTTCGGCATAAGCTTAGTGTCATTTAGTTCAGTAATCATAGTTCGGATTGTTTCATCAGCATTGAATGTTGACACTGCATGGAGAGCTCCTTGATCTGTGCCACTCTCACAGAAGAAGCACTTTTGACTATCTAGTCTTTGTCTCTTCTCTAGCTTTTTCTCAGGATTCCGTTGTCCCTTCCGTTTTTTCTTTGCCAGCTTAAATTTGTTGAATTTCAGATGGCAAGATTTGTGCCGAGAAGCAGAATGGGATGCAAAATCGCTTGCAGTTTTCACCCAAACAAGAGTTTAACTGGAAGAGCATCAATGGCACAGAATTGCTCTACATTAGACAAAAAGGAACTGTAAGCATCTAAGTTATCTTCATCACTTCTCTCAGCACGTCTCAAGGGACATCATAATGGTTCAGCAGTGTCCTTCTGGTAAATGATACAGCGATCCCACTTCAGTTCCATGTTGAGGCCTCACAAACTGTCACTGCCAAAATATTGGAACCAATTAATCTTGATAGTGCAACAAACTGAGCTTTTACTATGGTCTGTTTAATAACATACATTGTTTATGTAGTACTATATGATTTACCTGAGTTGTGTTCACTTTTGATTGCAGCTCTGCATTATAATCATGCTGAGATATGGCTCTTTGGTAGAGTCCAGTTTCATGTTGTGAACTCACAAACTGTCACACAAATAATGGAACAAATTGATCAAGGTAATGCAATTAAATTAGTGTTTGCTGTTTTGCAACATACAGCTTATTGTTAATGAATTGCTATTGTATTTACCTGAATTAGAACTTGTTTTGTTTCAGCCCTGTGTGAGGCTCTAGGCTGCGTTATAAGCATGCTGAGTTATAGCTTTCTGGCAGAGTTCAGAATCATGTTGAGGTTTCACTGTCACAGAAACAATGGAACAAATTAAAAGCCATTCTGGCAAAAGCCATGTACTTCAAATAAATATATCAAAACTAGATTTAAGTAAATAACCTTTAAGGTGGATACACAACAACTATTCCAGATTGCACCAGCTAACATTTTTGACAAGCCCTAGCTAGTTGCTAGCTAAAAAACAGACCTCTGTGCTAGCATTAGCTGTTTAATGGAGATAGCTTAGCTAATCATCTTTACTTCCATATCCTCATTTAGCAATATACAGCATATTTTCATTGATTATTATTATGATTTTTACCTGAATTTCACTTGTTTGGTTGCAGCTCTGTGTGAGACTGTGTTGCATTGAGACAATGCTGATATGTGATGAGTTATGGAGGGAAACTCATTTTGACGGTTGAGCTTATTTTTTGTAGCGCCATCTGGTGGTCTGAATGTATAGTAATACAGTATTTGTATATTTGAACAACTTGATGCTAAAATCTAAAACAAAAATTAAAGAGATAACACTCTCCATGATGAAGAGGGCATTTTTATCACTTTTTTTTGAATTTCCGCCTATTGTGTGCAGGGCTATATGGAAGATGTACAGGCACCAGGTGTCTTTGTACTCCATTTTACACATCGTTAGGGGGGGTTAATAATCAAGGGACAATTAAAAATATGTTTCAACTTCTTTTGTGTGCAATAAATAACAATTTATCATCAATGTCCTCTTTATGACTCAGAGAAAATATTTTTTGAATACAAGAACAACTTTTGTGTTCTGTATGTGTATTTTCAATATTTTTGTGGGGCTCCTACCTTAAAATCCTTTAGTTGGTCCTAGAGAAGCCTCATGCAAAATTTGGTGCTTTTATCCGCTCCGTAACGGTACGCCCTAATATGTGTGCTAACCCTCTGGACTAGATGGACGACAGGCCAAACAGGCACTTGGCTGGATTGACTGAGTCCATGTGCACTGAGCCGCTCGAACAACTGCCAGAGCTGCGTCAGGTGCTCCTCCGCGGATGAGACCGAAGGGCATCCGCAGGAACTCGAAGAGTCCAAATGGCTGAGTCCGGGGTAGTGTAGCGGTCTAAGCATCGGCCTTGTGTCGATGCAGTTGCCCACTGGGGACCGGGGTTCGCACCTCGGTCTTGTCAGATGGCCGGACTTGACGAAGTAGCAGTAATTGGCAACGCTGTCCTGGGGGGGCGCGGAGTCGGCCTGTGTTCGTCACATGAATGCGTCTCTGGGTGTGTCGGAAAAAACAGTGCTTCGGGCTGGAGTCGCCTTGTCACGAAAGTGGGGAGGCGTTTCCTTCGAGACTGACGGCCGGAGAGATGCAGTTGGCGAACGCATGCAGTACGAGGGTGGGTGTTTGAATTAAAATAGGGATCAATTGGCCACCAAATTGGGAGAAAAAAAGGAAAAATCAGAAATTTATGAAAAAGAAGAGTCCAAATGGCGTGATGACCGCTGTTTTGGGCACGTCCCGAGGGTGGACCGGTACCTGATGGTAGCCCCTCACCAAATTTACTTTGGAAAAGATGGTGGCCCCCTCCAGGTGGGCAGAGAAGTCCTGTATGTGCGGGACGGGGTACCGGTCAGGGGTTGTGGCGTTGTTCAGGCGACGAAAATCGACGCAGGGGCACCAACCGCCGTCAGCCTTAGAAACCACGTGCAGGGGGGAGGCCCACGGGCTGTCCGAGCGGCGCACGATGCCGAGGCGTTCCATGGTGGCAAACTCCTCCCTGTTGATCGCGAACTTAGCAGAGCCAAGCGCCGAGCACGTGCGTAGACCAGGGGGCCGTCGGTAGCAATATGGTGCTCCACGCCGTGCGTGGCCACCGCTGACGAGAACGTAGGTGTGGTGAGGTCAGGGAACTCTGCCAGCAGTCGTTGATACGTGTCTCCGGCGGCGAGCATGTTTGACAGGCCGAGCGTCCCTGCACCTCCCAGTGTGCACGGGTATGTAGCGAAAGAGACAGCATCGATCAAGCGACAGTTTGTAACATCCACCAGCAGCCTGAAGGCGCACAGAAAGTCCGCGCCCAGGAGGGGAACCGACACCGCGGCCATAACGAAGTCCCAGCCGAAACGCCGCCTGCCGAAACACACCTCCACATACCTGGTGCCGTAGGTACGTATGGGCGTGCCGTTCGCGGCATCCATCGGGGGGCCTTGACCGCCGGCCATGGTGTCCGCGGCCGATGCAGGCAGGATGCTACGCTGAGCGCCCGAATCGACCGGCAGCCGCCGGCCAGATGAGGCGTCCTTGATAAACAACAGCCTGCTGTTCTCGCCGGCGCTCATAGCTGCTATTGAGCGCCCCCTGGCGTTTCCCTGGACGCTGAAGCTGCATGGCGGGCGACACTGCTTGGCCCTGGCACCAAACCTGGTGTGGTAATAACACAGCCCGCTGCTGTCACGCTGGCGGCGGGCAGCCACCGCAGCCGCGGTGCCCGCTGCGTCCTCCAGCGGCGGGGGCGAGGTCTGGGTGGGGAGCACCGCATGAACGAACTGCTGCCGGTTGGCGAGGGAAATCCTGTCCGCTTCCGCACCCAGAGCGCGGTAGTCTTTGGTGGAGGAGGGGGGGGGGGCTGGCTAGCGCTGTGCGCACAGGCGCTGGCAGCTGCCGTAGAAAAACATGGGTGAAAATGAAGGAGGGGTCCGCCGAGCCCAAAACGGCCAACATCTTCTCCAGCAGCTCGGAAGGTTTGCTATCGCCGAGTCCGTTGAGTGACAGCAGGCGACCCGCCTTCTCCATCTCCGACAGCTGGAAGAGCTGCAAAAGGAAGCCTTGATGCGCCGTGTTTCCCCACAGCCGGGGGGCTTCCAGTAGCCCCATAGCTCGGGCCGTGGTCCGGGCATCCAACGCCGCCACCACATGGAAACACCTCGTACCGTCCCGCGTTATTCCTCCCAGCTCGAACTGGGCTTCAATGTGCTGAAAACATGGCCGGGGACGGTGCTGCCAAAACTCGGGCAACTTCACCGTCGCTGCTGAGATGCTAGCGCTAATATGAGCCGTACCGTTAGCATCACTCGGAGACGGAGCGGTGTCGTCATCGCTGTGGGTCGACATGTTCGTTGTCAACGTGCGGGGTCACCAATGGGGGAGTGCAGGAATGAGGAGACGGAGAGGTCGAGTCGAGTCAATTCCGTTTACTCGCCACACAAAACAACACCGATACAGCACAATCTCCCCTGGCAACCAGCTAACCAACCGCTAGGCTGCTGCAAAAATGGCTCCGCCCCGGAAACCCTAAGCAGTGCCTACGTCAACACTCTGAACGTCTGCCTTAAAGGAGCAGCAGCCCCTGGTGACTCTACAAAGGCCCCCCCAGAATTCACCATCACGGAAAAATGCAAACAGTAATAAAACACAAAAGTACTCGGCGAAACACAAACAGCCAACAGGCGAACAGTCCTCAGTGAAACAGTCAACGTCTCGGGGGCGGACCAGGCAGCTGTTAAACAGCTGTTGCCGTAGGTACGTATGTTGCAGATATTAAACAGCTGAGAAGTGTTTATACTGTGCTACATACACTCACCGGCCACTTTATTAGGCACACCTGTCCAACTGCTCGTTAACGCAAATTTCTAATCAGCCAATCACATGGCAGCAACTCAATGCATTTAGGCATGTAGACATGGTCAAGACGACCTGCTGCAGTTCAAACCGAGCATCACAATGGGGAAGAAAGGTGATTTAAGTGACTTTGAACGTGGCATGGTTGTTGGTGCCAGACGGGCTGGTCTGAGTATTTCACAAACTGCTGATCTACTGGGATTTTCACGCACTACCATCTCTAGGGTTTACAGAGAATGGTCCGAAAAAGAGACAATATCCAGTGAGCGGCAGTTCTGTGGGCGAAAATGCCTTGTTGATGCCAGAGGTCAGAGGAGAACGGCCAGACTGGTTCGAGCTGACAGAAAGGCAACAGTAACTCAAATAACCACTCATTACAACCGAGGTATGCAGAAGAGCATCTCTGAACACACAACACGTCGAACCTTGAGGCAGATGGGCTACAGCAGCAGAAGACCACACCGGGTGCCACTCCTGTCAGCTAAGAACAGGAAACTGAGGCTACAATTCGCACAGGCTCACCAAAATTGGACAATAGAAGATTGGAAAAACGTTGCCTGGTCTGATGAGTCTCGATTTCTGCTGCGACATTCGGATGGTAGGGTCAGAATTTGGCGTCAACAACATGAAAGCATAGATCCATCCTTCCTTGTATCAACGGTTCAGGCTGGTGGTGGTGGTGTAATGGCGTGGAGGATATTTTCTTGGCACACTTTGGGCCCCTTAGTACCAACTGAGCATCGTGTCAACGCCACAGCCTACCTGAGTATTGTTGCTGACCATGTCCATCCCTTTATGACCACAGTGTTCCCATCTTCTGATGGCTACTTCCAGCAGGATAACGCGCCATGTCATAAAGCTCGAATCATCTCAGACTGGTTTCTTGAACATGACAATGAGTTCACTGTACTCAAATGGCCTCCACAGTCACCAGATCTCAATCCAATAGAGCACCTTTGGGATGTGGTGGACCGGGAGATTCGCATCATGGATGTGCAGCCGACAAATCTGCAGCAACTGCGTGATGCTATCCTGTCAATATGGACCAAACTCTCTGAGGAATGTTTCCAGTACCTTGTTGAATCTATGCCACGAAGGATTAAGGCAGTTCTGAAGGCAAAAGGGGGTTCAACCCGGTACTAGCAAGGTGTACCTAATAAAGTGGCCAGTGAGTGTATGTTAAACAGCTGATGAGTGTTTATACTGTTACAGATGTTAAACAGCTGAAGAGTGTTTATACTGTGCTACATATGTTAAACAGCTGATGAGTGTTTATACTGTGTTACAGATGTTAAACAGCTGAGGAGTGTTTATACTGTGCTACAGATATTAAACAGCTGAGGAGTGTTTATACTGTGCTACATATGTTAAACAGCTGATGAGTGTTTATACTGTGTTACAGATGTTAAACAGCTGAGGAGTGTTTATACTGTGCTACATATATTAAACAGCTGAAGAGTGTTTATACTGTTACAGATGTTAAACAGCTGAGGAGTGTTTATACTGTGCTACAGATATTAAACAGCTGAGGAGTGTTTATACTGTGCTACAGATGTTAAACAGCTGAAGAGTGTTTATACTGTGCTACAGATGTTAAACAGCTGATGAGTGTTTATACTGTGTTACAGATGTTAAACAACTGAGTAGTGTTTATACTGTGCTACAGATATTAAACAGCTGAGGAGTGTTTATACTGTGCTACAGATGTTAAACAGCTGATGAGTGTTTATACTGTGTTACAGATGTTAAACAGCTGAGGAGTGTTTATACTGTGCTACATATATTAAACAGCTGAAGAGTGTTTATACTGTGTTACAGATGTTAAACAGCTGAGGAGTGTTTACACTGTGTTACAGATGTTAAACAGCTGAGGAGTGTTTATACTGTGTTACAGATGTTAAACAGCTAGGGAGTGTTTATACTGTGCTACAGATGTTAAACAGCTGAGGAGTGTTTATACTGTGTTACAGATGTTAAACAGCTGAGGAGTGTTTATACTGTGCTACAGATGTTAAACAGCTGAGGAGTGTTTATACTGTGTTACAGATGTTAAACAGCTGAGGAGTGTTTATACTGTGTTACAGATGTTAAACAGCTGAGGGGTGTTTATACTGTGTTACAGATGTTAAACAGCTGAGGAGTGTTTATACTGTGCTACAGATGTTAAACAGCTGAGGAGTGTTTATACTGTGTTACAGATGTTAAACAGCTGAGGAGTGTTTATACTGTGTTACAGATGTTAAACAGCTGAGGGGTGTTTATACTGTGTTACAGATGTTAAACAGCTGAGGAGTTTTTATACTGTGCTACAGATGTTAAACAGCTGAGGAGTGTTTATACTGTGCTACAGATGTTAAACAGCTGAGGAGTGTTTATACTGTGCTACAGATGTTAAACAGCTGAGGAGTGTTTATACTGTGCTACAGATGTTAAACAGCTGAGGAGTGTTTATACTGTGTTACAGATGTTAAACATCTGAAGAGTGTTTATACTGTGCTACAGATGTTAAACAGCTGAGGAGTGTTTATACTGTGTTACAGATGTTAAACAGCTAAGGAGTGTTTATACTGTGCTACAGATGTTAAACAACTGAGGAGTGTTTATACTGTGTTACAGATGTTAAACAGCTGAGGAGTGTTTATACTGTGCTACAGATGTTAAACAGCTGAGGGGTGTTTATACTGTGTTACATATGTTAACAGCTGAGGAGGGTTTCTACTGTGTTACAGATGTTAACAGCTGAGGAGTTTTTATACTGTGTTACATATGTTAAACAGCTGAGGAGTGTTTATACTGTGATACAGATATTAAACAGCTGAAGAGTGTTTACACTGTGTTACAGATGTTAAAAAGCTGAGGAGTGTTTCTACTGTGCTAAAGATGTTAAACAGCTGAGGAGTGTTTATACTGTGTTACATATGTTAAACAGCTGAGGGATGTTTATTCTGTGCTACAGATGTTAAACAGCTGAGGGATGTTTATTCTGTGCTACAGATGTTAAACAGCTGAGGAGTGTTTATACTGTGTTACAGATATTAAACGGCTGAGGAGCGTTTATACTGTGTTACAGATGTTAAACAGCTGAGGAGTGTTTATACTGTGTTACAGATGTTAAACAGCTGAGGAGTGTTTACACTGTGCTACAGATGTTAAGCAGCTGATGAGTGTTTATACTGTGCTACAGATGTTAAACAGCTGAGGAGTTTTTATACGGCGTTACAGATGTTAAACAGCTGAGGAGTGTTTATACTGTGTTACATATGTTAAACAGCTGAGGAGTGTTTATACCGTGTTACAGATGTTAAACAGCTGAGGAGTGTTTATACTGCATTACATATGTTAAACAGCTGAGGAGTGTTTATACTGTGCTACAGATGTTAAACAGCTGAGGAGTGTTTATACTGTGCTACAGATATTAAACAGCTGAGGAGTGTTTATACTGTGCTACAGATATTAAACAGCTGAGGAGTGTTTATACTGTGCTACAGATGTTAAACAGCTGAGGAGTGTTTATACTGTGTTACAGATGTTAAACAGCTGAGGAGTATTTATACTGCATTACCGATGTTAAAGCTGGGGAGTGTTTATACTGTGTTACAGATGTTAAACAGATGAGGAGTGTTTACACTGTGTTACAGATGTTAAACAGCTGAGGAGTGTTTATACTGCATTACAGACGTTAACAGCTGAGGAGGGTTTATACTGTGTTACAGATGTTAACAGCTGAAGAGTGTTTATACTGTGTTACAGATGTTAAACAGCTGAGGAGTTTTTATGCTGTGCTACAGATGTTAAACAGCTGAGGAGTGTTTATACTGCGTTACATATATTAAAGAGCTTAGGAGTGTTTATACTGTGCTACAGATATTAAACAGCTGGGGAGTGTTTATACTGTGTTACAGATGTTAAACAGCTGAGGAGTGTTTATACTGTGTTACAGATGTTAAACAGCTGAGGAGTGTTTATACTGCATTACAGACGTTAACAGCTGAGGAGGGTTTATACTGTGTTACAGATGTTAACAGCTGAGGAGTGTTTATACTGTGTTACAGATGTTAAACAGCTGAGGAGTTTTTATGCTGTGCTACAGATGTTAAACAGCTGAGGAGTGTTTATACTGCGTTACATATATTAAACAGCTGAGGAGTGTTTATACTGTGTTACAGATGTTAAACATCTGAGGAGTGTTTATACTGTGCTACAGATATTAAACAGCTGAGGCGTGTTTATACTGCATTACAGATGTTAAACAGCTGAGGAGTGTTTATACTGTGCTACATATGTTAAACAGCTGAAGAGTGTTTATACTGTGTTACAGATGTTAAACAGCTGAGGAGTGTTTATACTGTGCTACATATGTTAAACAGCTGATGAGTGTTTATACTGTGTTACAGATGTTAAACAGCTAAGGAGTTTTTATGCTGTGCTACAGATGTTAAACAGCTGAGGAGTGTTTATACTGTGTTACAGATGTTAAACAGCTGAGGAGTGTTTATACTGTGCTACAGATGTTAAACAGCTGAGGAGTGTTTATACTGTGTTACAGATGTTAAACAGCTGAGGAGTGTCTATACTGTGCTACAGATGTTAAACAGCTCAGGAGTATTTATACTGTGTTACATATGTTAAACAGCTGAGGAGTGTTTATACTGTGTTACATATGTTAAACAGCTGAGGAGTGTTTATACTGTGTTACAGATGTTAAACAGCTGAGGAGCGTTTATACTGTGTTACATATGTTAAACAGCTGAGGAGTGTTTATACCGTGTTACAGATGTTAACAGCTGAGGAGGGTTTCTACTGTGTTACAGATGTTAACAGCTGAGGAGTTTTATACTGTGTTACATATGTTAAACAGCTGAGGAGTGTTTATACTGTGATACAGATGTTAAACAGCTGAAGAGTGTTTATACTGTATTACAGATGTTAAACAGCTGAGGAGTGTTTATACTGTGCTACAGATGTTAAACAGCTGAGGGATGTTTATTCTGTGCTACAGATGTTAAACAGCTGAGGAGTGTTTATACTGTGTTACAGATATTAAACAGCTGAGGAGTGTTTACACTGTGTTACAGATGTTAAACAGCTGAGGGATGTTTATTCTGTGCTGCAGATGTTAAACAGCTGAGGGATGTTTATTCTGTGCTACAGATGTTAAACAGCTGGGGGTGTTTATACTGTGTTACAGATGTTAAACAGCTGAGGAGCGTTTATACTGTGTAACAGATGTTAAACAGCTGAGGAGTGTTTATACTGTGTTACAGATGTTGAACAGCTGAGGAGTGTTTATACTGTGCTACAGATGTTAAACAGCTGAGGAGTTTTTATACAGCGTTACAGATGTTAAACAGCTGAGGAGTGTTTATACTGTGTTACATATGTTAAACAGCTGAGGAGTGTTTATACCGTGTTACAGATGTTAAACAGCTGAGGAGTGTTTATACTGCATTACATATGTTAAACAGCTGAGGAGTGTTTATACTGCTACAGATATTAAACAGCTGAGGAGTGTTTATACTGTGTTACAGATGTTAAACAGCTGAGGAGTGTTTATACTGTGTTACAGATGTTAAACAGCTGAGGAGTGTTTATACTGTGCTACAGATGTTAAACAGCTGAGGAGTGTTTATACTGTATTACAGATGTTAAACAGCTGAGGAGTATTTATACTGCATTACCGATGTTAAAGCTGGGGAGTGTTTATACTGTGTTACAGATGTTAAACAGCTGAGGAGTGTTTATACTGTGTTACAGATGTTAAACAGCTGAGGAGTGTTTATACTGCATTACAGACGTTAACAGCTGAGGAGGGTTTATACTGTGTTACAGATGTTAACAGCTGAAGAGTGTTTATACTGTGTTACAGATGTTAAACAGCTGAGGAGTTTTTATGCTGTGCTACAGATGTTAAACAGCTGAGGAGTGTTTATACTGCGTTACATATATTAAACAGCTTAGGAGTGTTTATACTGTCCTACAGATGTTAAACAGCTGAGGCGTGTTTATACTGCATTACAGATGTTATACAGCTGAGGATTTTTTATACTGTGTTGCAGATGTTAAACAGCTGAGGAGTGTTTATACTGTATTACAGATGTTAAACAGCTGAGGAGTATTTATACTGTGCTGCATATGTTAAACAGCTGAAGAGTGTTATACTGTGTTACAGATGTTAAACAGCTGAGGAGTGTTTATACTGTGCTACATATGTTAAACAGCTGATGAGTGTTTATACTGTGTTACAGATGTTAAACAGCTGAAGAGTGTTTATACTGTGCTACATATGTTAAACAGCTGAAGAGTGTTTATACTGTGCTACATATGTTAAACAGCTGATGAGTGTTTATACTGTGTTACAGATGTTAAACAGCTGAGGAGTGTTTATACTGTGCTACAGATGTTAAACAGCTGAGGAGTGTTTATACTGTGTTACAGATGTTAAACAGCTGAGGAGTGTTTACACTGTGTTACAGATGTTAAACAGCTGAGGAGTGTTACTGCGTTACAGATGTTAAACAGCCGAGGAGTGTTTATACTGTGTTACAGATGTTAAACAGCTGAGGAGTGTTTATACTCTGTTACAGATGTTAAACAGCTGAGGAGTGTCTATACTGTGCTACAGATGTTAAACAGCTGAGGAGTGTCTATACTGTGTTACAGATGTTAAACAGCTGAGGAGTGTTTATACTGTGCTACAGATGTTAAACAGCTGAGGAGTGTTTATACTGTGTTACAGATGTTAAACATCTGAGGAGTGTTTATACTGTGCTACAGATGTTAAACAGCTAAGGAGTGTTTATACTCTGCTACAGATGTTAAACAGCTGAGGAGTGTTTATACTGTGTTACAGATGTTAAACAGCTGAGGAGTGTTTATACTGTGCTACATATATTAAACAGCTGAGGAGTGTTTATACTGCATTACATATGTTAAACAGCTGAGGAGTGTTTATACTGTGCTACAGATATTAAACAGCTGAGGAGTGTTTATACTGTGCTACAGATATTAAACAGCTGAGGAGTGTTTATACTGTGCTACAGATGTTAAACAGCTGAGGAGTGTTTATACTGTGTTACAGATGTTAAACAGCTGATGAGTGTTTATACTGTGTTACAGATATTAAACAGCTGAGGAGTGTTTATACTGTGCTACAGATATTAAACAGCTGAGGAGTGTTTATACTGTGCTACAGATGTTAAACAGCTGATGAGTGTTTATACCGTGTTACAGATGTTAAACAGCTGATGAGTGTTTATACTGTGTTACAGATGTTTAACAGCTGAGGAGTGTTTATACTGTGCTACAGATATTAAACAGCTGAGGAGTGTTTATACTGTGCTACAGATGTTAAACAGCTGAGGAGTGTTTATACTGTGTTACAGATGTTAAACAGCTGAGGAGTATTTATACTGCATCACCGATGTTAAAGCTGGGAAGTGTTTATACTGTGTTACAGATGTTAAACAGCTGAGGAGTGTTTATACTGTGTTACAGATGTTAAACAGCTGAGGAGTGTTTATACTGCATTACAGACGTTAACAGCTGAGGAGTGTTTATACTGTGTTACAGATGTTAACAGCTGAGGAGTGTTTATACTGTGTTACAGATGTTAAACAGCTGAGGAGTTTTTATGCTGTGCTACAGATGTTAAACAGCTGAGGAGTGTTTATACTGCGTTACATATATTAAACAGCTGAGGAGTGTTTATACTGTGTTACAGATGTTAAACATCTGAGGAGTGTTTATACTGTGCTACAGATATTAAACAGCTGAGGCGTGTTTATACTGCATTACAGATGTTAAACAGCTGAAGAGTGTTTATACTGTGCTACATATGTTAAACAGCTGAAGAGTGTTTATACTGTGTTACAGATGTTAAACAGCTGAGGAGTGTTTATACTGTGCTACATATGTTAAACAGCTGAGGAGTGTTTATACTGTGTTACAGATGTTAAACAGCTGAGGAGTGTTTATACTGTGCTACAGATGTTAAACAGCTGAGGAGTGTTTATACTGTGTTACGAATGTTAAACAGCTGAGGAGTGTTTATACTGTGCTACAGATGTTAAACAGCTGAGGAGTGTTTATACTGTGTTACAGATGTTAAACAGCTGAGGAGTATTTATACTGCATTACCGATGTTAAAGCTGGGGAGTGTTTATACTGTGTTACAGATGTTAAACAGCTGAGGAGTGTTTATACTGTGTTACAGATGTTAAACAGCTGAGGAGTGTTTATACTGCATTACAGACGTTAACAGCTGAGGAGGGTTAATACTGTGTTACAGATGTTAACAGCTGAAGAGTGTTTATACTGTGTTACAGATGTTAAACAGCTGAGGAGTTTTTATGCTGTGCTACAGATGTTAAACAGCTGAGGAGTGTTAATACTGCGTTACATATATTAAACAGCTTAGGAGTGTTTATACTGTCCTACAGATGTTAAACAGCTGAGGCGTGTTTATACTGCATTACAGATGTTAAACAGCTGAAGAGTGTTTATACTGTGCTACATATGTTAAACAGCTGAAGAGTGTTTATACTGTGTTACAGATGTTAAACAGCTGAGGAGTGTTTATACTGTGCTACATATGTTAAACAGCTGATGAGTGTTTATACTGTGTTACAGATGTTAAACAGCTGAGGAGTGTTTATACTGTGTTACAGATGTTAAACAGCTGAGGAGTGTTTATACTGTGCTACATATGTTAAACAGCTGATGAGTGTTTATACTGTGTTACAGATGTTAAACAGCTAAGGAGTTTTTATGCTGTGCTACAGATGTTAAACAGCTGAGGAGTGTTTATACTGCGTTACATATATTAAACAGCTGAGGAGTGTTTATACTGTGCTACAGATATTAAACAGCTGAGGCGTGTTTATACTGCATTACAGATGTTAAACAGCTGAAGAGTGCTTAACTGTGCTGCATATGTTAAACAGCTGAAGAGTGTTATACTGTGTTACAGATGTTAAACAGCTGAGGAGTGTTTATACTGTGCTACATATGTTAAACAGCTGATGAGTGTTTATACCGTGTTACAGATGTTAAACAGCTGAAGAGTGTTTATACTGTGCTACATATGTTAAACAGCTGAAGAGTGTTTATACTGTGCTACATATGTTAAACAGCTGATGAGTGTTTATACTGTGTTACAGATGTTAAACAGCTGAGGAGTGTTTATACTGTGTTACAGATGTTAAACAGCTGAGGAGTGTTTACACTGTGTTACAGATGTTAAACAGCTGAGGAGTGTTACTGCGTTACAGATGTTAAACAGCCGAGGAGTGTTTATACTGTGTTACAGATGTTAAACAGCTGAAGAGTGTTTATACTGTGTTACAGATGTTAAACAGCTGAGGAGTGTCTATACTGTGCTACAGATGTTAAACAGCTGAGGAGTGTCTATACTGTGCTACAGATGTTAAACAGCTGAGGAGTGTTTATACTGTGCTACAGATGTTAAACAGCTGAGGAGTGTTTATACTGTGTTACAGATGTTAAACATCTGAGGAGTGTTTATACTGTGCTACAGATGTTAAACAGCTAAGGAGTGTTTATACTCTGCTACAGATGTTAAACAGCTGAGGAGTGTTTATACTGTGTTACAGATGTTAAACAGCTGAGGAGTGTTTATACTGTGCTACATATATTAAACAGCTGAGGAGTGTTTATACTGCATTACATATGTTAAACAGCTGAGGAGTGTTTATACTGTGCTACAGATATTAAACAGCTGAGGAGTGTTTATACTGTGCTACAGATATTAAACAGCTGAGGAGTGTTTATACTGTGCTACAGATGTTAAACAGCTGAGGAGTGTTTATACTGTGTTACAGATGTTAAACAGCTGATGAGTGTTTATACTGTGTTACAGATGTTAAACAACCGAGGAGTGTTTATACTGTGCTACAGATGTTAAACAGCTGATGAGTGTTTATACCGTGTTACAGATGTTAAACAGCTGATGAGTGTTTATACTGTGTTACAGATGTTTAACAGCTGAGGAGTGTTTATACTGTGCTACAGATATTAAACAGCTGAGGAGTGTTTATACTGTGCTACAGATGTTAAACAGCTGAGGAGTGTTTATACTGTGTTACAGATGTTAAACAGCTGAGGAGTATTTATACTGCATCACCGATGTTAGAGCTGGGAAGTGTTTATACTGTGTTACAGATGTTAAACAGCTGAGGAGTGTTTATACTGCATTACAGACGTTAACAGCTGAGGAGTGTTTATACTGTGTTACAGATGTTAACAGCTGAGGAGTGTTTATACTGTGTTACAGATGTTAAACAGCTGAGGAGTTTTTATGCTGTGCTACAGATGTTAAACAGCTGAGGAGTGTTTATACTGCGTTACATATATTAAACAGCTGAGGAGTGTTTATACTGTGTTACAGATGTTAAACATCTGAGGAGTGTTTATACTGTGCTACAGATATTAAACAGCTGAGGCGTGTTTATACTGCATTACAGATGTTAAACAGCTGAAGAGTGCTTAACTGTGCTGCATATGTTAAACAGCTGAAGAGTGTTTATACTGTGTTACAGATGTTAAACAGCTGAGGAGTGTTTATACTGTGCTACATATGTTAAACAGCTGAAGAGTGTTTTATACTGTGCTACATATGTTAAACAGCTGATCAGTGTTTATACTGTGTTACAGATGTTAAACAGCTGAGGAGTGTTTATACTGTGCTACAGATGTTAAACAGCTGAGGAGTGTTTATACTGTGTTACAGATGTTAAACAGCTGAGGAGTGTTTACACTGTGTTACAGATGTTAAACAGCTGAGGAGTGTTACTGCGTTACAGATGTTAAACAGCCGAGGAGTGTTTATACTGTGTTACAGATGTTAAACAGCTGAGGAGTGTTTATACTGTGTTACAGATGTTAAACAGCTGAGGAGTGTCTATACTGTGCTACAGATGTTAAACAGCTGAGGAGTGTCTATACTGTGCTACAGATGTTAAACAGCTGAGGAGTGTTTATACTGTGCTACAGATGTTAAACAGCTGAGGAGTGTTTATACTGTGTTACAGATGTTAAACATCTGAGGAGTGTTTATACTGTGCTACAGATGTTAAACAGCTGAGGAGTGTTTATACTCTGCTACAGATGTTAAACAGCTGAGGAGTGTCTATACTGTGTTACAGATGTTAAACAGCTGAGGAGTGTTTATACTGTGCTACATATATTAAACAGCTGAGGAGTGTTTATACTGCATTACATATGTTAAACAGCTGAGGAGTGTTTATACTGTGCTACAGATATTAAACAGCTGAGGAGTGTTTATACTGCATTACATATGTTAAACAGCTGAGGAGTGTTTATACTGTGCTACAGATATTAAACAGCTGATGAGTGTTTATACTGTGTTACAGATGTTAAACAGCTGAGGAGTGTTTATACTGTGTTACAGATGTTAAACAGCTGAGGAGTGTTTATACTGTGTTACAGATGTTAAACAGCTGAGGAGTGTTTATACTGCATTACAGACGTTAACAGCTGAGGAGTGTTTATATTGTGTTACAGATGTTAACAGCTGAGGAGTGTTTATACTGTGTTACAGATGTTAAACAGCTGAGGAGTTTTTATGCTGTGCTACAGATGTTAAACAGCTGAGGAGTGTTTATACTGCGTTACATATATTAAACAGCTGAGGAGTGTTTATACTGTGTTACAGATGTTAAACATCTGAGGAGTGTTTATACTGTGCTACAGATATTAAACAGCTGAGGCGTGTTTATACTGCATTACAGATGTTAAACAGCTGAAGAGTGCTTAACTGTGCTGCATATGTTAAACAGCTGAGGAGTGTTTATACTGTGTTACAGATGTTAAACAGCTGAGGAGTGTTTATACTGTGCTACATATGTTAAACAGCTGAAGAGTGTTTTATACTGTGCTACATATGTTAAACAGCTGATCAGTGTTTATACTGTGTTACAGATGTTAAACAGCTGAGGAGTGTTTATACTGTGCTACAGATGTTAAACAGCTGAGGAGTGTTTATACTGTGTTACAGATGTTAAACAGCTGAGGAGTGTTTACACTGTGTTACAGATGTTAAACAGCTGAGGAGTGTTACTGCGTTACAGATGTTAAACAGCCGAGGAGTGTTTATACTGTGTTACAGATGTTAAACAGCTGAGGAGTGTTTATACTGTGTTACAGATGTTAAACAGCTGAGGAGTGTCTATACTGTGCTACAGATGTTAAACAGCTGAGGAGTGTCTATACTGTGCTACAGATGTTAAACAGCTGAGGAGTGTTTATACTGTGCTACAGATGTTAAACAGCTGAGGAGTGTTTATACTGTGTTACAGATGTTAAACATCTGAGGAGTGTTTATACTGTGCTACAGATGTTAAACAGCTGAGGAGTGTTTATACTCTGCTACAGATGTTAAACAGCTGAGGAGTGTCTATACTGTGTTACAGATGTTAAACAGCTGAGGAGTGTTTATACTGTGCTACATATATTAAACAGCTGAGGAGTGTTTATACTGCATTACATATGTTAAACAGCTGAGGAGTGTTTATACTGTGCTACAGATATTAAACAGCTGAGGAGTGTTTATACTGCATTACATATGTTAAACAGCTGAGGAGTGTTTATACTGTGCTACAGATATTAAACAGCTGAGGAGTGTTTATACTGTGCTACAGATGTTAAACAGCTGAGGAGTGTTTATACTGTGTTACAGATGTTAAACAGCTGAGGAGTATTTATACTGCATTACCGATGCTAAAGCTGGGGAGTGTTTATACTGTTTTACAGATGTTAAACAGCTGAGGAGTGTTTATACTGTGTTACAGATGTTAAACAGCTGAGGAGTGTTTATACTGCATTACAGACGTTAACAGCTGAGGAGGGTTTATACTGTGTTACAGATGTTAACAGCTGAGGAGTGTTTATACTGTGTTACAGATGTTAAACAGCTGAGGAGTTTTTATGCTGTGCTACAGATGTTAAACAGCTGAGGAGTGTTTATACTGCGTTACATATATTAAATAGCTGAGGAGTGTTTATACTGTGTTACAGATGTTAAACATCTGAGGAGTGTTTATACTGTGCTACAGATATTAAACAGCTGAGGCGTGTTTATACTGCATTACAGATGTTAAACAGCTGAAGAGTGTTTATACTGTGCTACATATGTTAAACAGCTGAAGAGTGTTTATACTGTGTTACAGATGTTAAACAGCTGAGGAGTGTTTATACTGTGCTACATATGTTAAACAGCTGATGAGTGTTTATACTGTGTTACAGATGTTAAACAGCTGAGGAGTGTTTATACTGTGCTACATATGTTAAACAGCTGAAGAGTGTTTATACTGTGCTACATATGTTAAACAGCTGATGAGTGTTTATACTGTGTTACAGATGTTAAACAGCTGAGGAGTGTTTATACTGTGCTACAGATGTTAAACAGCTGAGGAGTGTTTATACTGTGTTACAGATGTTAAACAGCTGAGGAGTGTTTACACTGTGTTACAGATGTTAAACAGCTGAGGAGTTTTTATACTGTGTTACAGATGTTAAACAGCTGAGGAGTGTTTATACTGTGTTACAGATGTTAAACAGCTGAGGAGTGTCTATACTGTGCTACAGATGTTAAACAGCCGAGGAGTGTTTATACTGTGTTACAGATGTTAAACAGCTGAGGAGTGTTTATACTGCGTTACAGATGTTAAACAGCTGAGGAGTGTTTATACTGTGTTACAGATGTTAAACAGCTGAGGAGTGTTTATACTGTGTTACAGATGTTAAACAGCTGAGGAGTGTTTATACTGTGTTACAGATGTTAAACAGCTGAGGAGTGTCTATACTGCGTTACAGATGTTAAACAGCCGAGGAGTGATTATACTGTGTTACAGATGTTAAACAGCTGAGGAGTGTCTATACTGTGCTACAGATGTTAAACAGCTGAGGAGTGTTTATACTGTGCTACAGATGTTAAACAGCTGAGAAGTGTTTATACTGTGTTACAGATGTTAAACAGCTGAGGAGTGTTTATACTGTGCTACATATATTAAACAGCTGAGGAGTGTTTATACTCTGCTACAGATGTTAAACAGCTGAGGAGTGTTTATACTGTGCTACAGATATTAAACAGCTGAGGAGTGTTTATACTGTGCTACAGATGTTAAACAGCTGAGGAGTGTTTATACTGTGTTACAGATGTTAAACAGCTGATGAGTGTTTATACTGTGTTACAGATGTTAAACAGCCGAGGAGTGTTTATACTGTGCTACCGATGTTAAACAGCTGATGAGTGTTTATACCGTGTTACAGATGTTAAACAGCTGATGAGTGTTTATACTGTGTTACAGATGTTAAACAGCTGAGGAGTGTTTATACTGTGCTACAGATATTAAACAGCTGAGGAGTGTTTATACTGTGCTACAGATGTTAAACAGCTGAGGAGTGTTTATACTGTGTTACAGATGTTAAACAGCTGAGGAGTATTTATACTGCATTACCGATGTTAAAGCTGGGAAGTGTTTATACTGTGTTACAGATGTTAAACAGCTGAGGAGTGTTTATACTGTGTTACAGATGTTAAACAGCTGAGGAGTGTTTATACTGCATTACAGACGTTAACAGCTGAGGATGGTTTATACTGTGTTACAGATGTTAACAGCTGAGGAGTGTTTATACTGTGTTACAGATGTTAAACAGCTGAGGAGTTTTTATGCTGTGCTACAGATGTTAAACAGCTGAGGAGTGTTTATACTGCGTTACATATATTAAACAGCTGAGGAGTGTTTATACTGTGTTACAGATGTTAAACATCTGAGGAGTGTTTATACTGTGCTACAGATATTAAACAGCTGAGGCGTGTTTATACTGCATTACAGATGTTAAACAGCTGAAGAGTGTTTATACTGTGCTACATATGTTAAACAGCTGATGAGTGTTTATACTGTGTTACAGATGTTAAACAGCTAAGGAGTTTTTATGCTGTGCTACAGATGTTAAACAGCTGAGGAGTGTTTATACTGCGTTACATATATTAAACAGCTGAGGAGTGTTTATACTGTGCTACAGATATTAAACAGCTGAGGCGTGTTTATACTGCATTACAGATGTTAAACAGCTGAAGAGTGCTTAACTGTGCTGCATATGTTAAACAGCTGAAGAGTGTTTATACTGTGTTACAGATGTTAAACAGCTGAGGAGTGTTTATACTGTGCTACATATGTTAAACAGCTGAAGAGTGTTTTATACTGTGCTACATATGTTAAACAGCTGAGGAGTGTTTATACTGTGCTACAGATGTTAAACAGCTGAGGAGTGTTTATACTGTGCTACAGATGTTAAACAGCTGAGGAGTGTTTATACTGTGTTACAGATGTTAAACAGCTGAGGAGTGTTTACACTGTGTTACAGATGTTAAACAGCTGAGGAGTGTTACTGCGTTACAGATGTTAAACAGCCGAGGAGTGTTTATACTGTGTTACAGATGTTAAACAGCTGAAGAGTGTTTATACTGTGTTACAGATGTTAAACAGCTGAGGAGTGTTTATACTGTGCTACAGATGTTAAACAGCTGAGGAGTGTTTATACTGTGTTACAGATGTTAAACAGCTGAGGAGTGTTTACACTGTGTTACAGATGTTAAACAGCTGAGGAGTTTTTATACTGTGTTACAGATGTTAAACAGCTGAGGAGTGTTTATACTGTGTTACAGATGTTAAACAGCTGAGGAGTGTCTATACTGTGCTACAGATGTTAAACAGCCGAGGAGTGTTTATACTGTGTTACAGATGTTAAACAGCTGAGGAGTGTTTATACTGCGTTACAGATGTTAAACAGCTGAGGAGTGTTTATACTGTGTTACAGATGTTAAACAGCTGAGGAGTGTTTATACTGTGTTACAGATGTTAAACAGCTGAGGAGTGTTTATACTGTGTTACAGATGTTAAACAGCTGAGGAGTGTCTATACTGCGTTACAGATGTTAAACAGCCGAGGAGTGATTATACTGTGTTACAGATGTTAAACAGCTGAGGAGTGTTTATACTGTGTTACAGATGTTAAACAGCTGAGGAGTGTCTATACTGTGCTACAGATGTTAAACAGCTGAGGAGTGTCTATACTGTGCTACAGATGTTAAACAGCTGAGGAGTGTTTATACTGTGCTACAGATGTTAAACAGCTGAGAAGTGTTTATACTGTGTTACAGATGTTAAACAGCTGAGGAGTGTTTATACTGTGCTACATATATTAAACAGCTGAGGAGTGTTTATACTGTGCTACAGATATTAAACAGCTGAGGCGTGTTTATACTGCATTACAGATGTTAAACAGCTGAAGAGTGTTTATACTGTGCTACATATGTTAAACAGCTGAAGAGTGTTTATACTGTGTTACAGATGTTAAACAGCTGAGGAGTGTTTATACTGTGCTACATATGTTAAACAGCTGATGAGTGTTTATACTGTGTTACAGATGTTAAACAGCTGAGGAGTGTTTATACTGTGCTACATATGTTAAACAGCTGAAGAGTGTTTATACTGTGCTACATATGTTAAACAGCTGATGAGTGTTTATACTGTGTTACAGATGTTAAACAGCTGAGGAGTGTTTATACTGTGCTACAGATGTTAAACAGCTGAGGAGTGTTTATACTGTGTTACAGATGTTAAACAGCTGAGGAGTGTTTACACTGTGTTACAGATGTTAAACAGCTGAGGAGTTTTTATACTGTGTTACAGATGTTAAACAGCTGAGGAGTGTTTATACTGTGTTACAGATGTTAAACAGCTGAGGAGTGTCTATACTGTGCTACAGATGTTAAACAGCCGAGGAGTGTTTATACTGTGTTACAGATGTTAAACAGCTGAGGAGTGTTTATACTGCGTTACAGATGTTAAACAGCTGAGGAGTGTTTATACTGTGTTACAGATGTTAAAAAGCTGAGGAGTGTTTATACTGTGTTACAGATGTTAAACAGCTGAGGAGTGTTTATACTGTGTTACAGATGTTAAACAGCTGAGGAGTGTCTATACTGCGTTACAGATGTTAAACAGCCGAGGAGTGATTATACTGTGTTACAGATGTTAAACAGCTGAGGAGTGTTTATACTGTGTTACAGATGTTAAACAGCTGAGGAGTGTCTATACTGTGCTACAGATGTTAAACAGCTGAGGAGTGTCTATACTGTGCTACAGATGTTAAACAGCTGAGGAGTGTTTATACTGTGCTACAGATGTTAAACAGCTGAGAAGTGTTTATACTGTGTTACAGATGTTAAACAGCTGAGGAGTGTTTATACTGTGCTACATATATTAAACAGCTGAGGAGTGTTTATACTCTGCTACAGATGTTAAACAGCTGAGGAGTGTTTATACTGTGCTACAGATATTAAACAGCTGAGGAGTGTTTATACTGTGCTACAGATGTTAAACAGCTGAGGAGTGTTTATACTGTGTTACAGATGTTAAACAGCTGATGAGTGTTTATACTGTGTTACAGATGTTAAACAGCCGAGGAGTGTTTATACTGTGCTACCGATGTTAAACAGCTGATGAGTGTTTATACCGTGTTACAGATGTTAAACAGCTGATGAGTGTTTATACTGTGTTACAGATGTTAAACAGCTGAGGAGTGTTTATACTGTGCTACAGATATTAAACAGCTGAGGAGTGTTTATACTGTGCTACAGATGTTAAACAGCTGAGGAGTGTTTATACTGTGTTACAGATGTTAAACAGCTGAGGAGTATTTATACTGCATTACCGATGTTAAAGCTGGGAAGTGTTTATACTGTGTTACAGATGTTAAACAGCTGAGGAGTGTTTATACTGTGTTACAGATGTTAAACAGCTGAGGAGTGTTTATACTGCATTACAGACGTTAACAGCTGAGGAGGGTTTATACTGTGTTACAGATGTTAACAGCTGAGGAGTGTTTATACTGTGTTACAGATGTTAAACAGCTGAGGAGTTTTTATGCTGTGCTACAGATGTTAAACAGCTGAGGAGTGTTTATACTGCGTTACATATATTAAACAGCTGAGGAGTGTTTATACTGTGTTACAGATGTTAAACATCTGAGGAGTGTTTATACTGTGCTACAGATATTAAACAGCTGAGGCGTGTTTATACTGCATTACAGATGTTAAACAGCTGAAGAGTGTTTATACTGTGCTACATATGTTAAACAGCTGATGAGTGTTTATACTGTGTTACAGATGTTAAACAGCTAAGGAGTTTTTATGCTGTGCTACAGATGTTAAACAGCTGAGGAGTGTTTATACTGCGTTACATATATTAAACAGCTGAGGAGTGTTTATACTGTGCTACAGATATTAAACAGCTGAGGCGTGTTTATACTGCATTACAGATGTTAAACAGCTGAAGAGTGCTTAACTGTGCTGCATATGTTAAACAGCTGAAGAGTGTTTATACTGTGTTACAGATGTTAAACAGCTGAGGAGTGTTTATACTGTGCTACATATGTTAAACAGCTGAAGAGTGTTTTATACTGTGCTACATATGTTAAACAGCTGATGAGTGTTTATACTGTGCTACAGATGTTAAACAGCTGAGGAGTGTTTATACTGTGCTACAGATGTTAAACAGCTGAGGAGTGTTTATACTGTGTTACAGATGTTAAACAGCTGAGGAGTGTTTACACTGTGTTACAGATGTTAAACAGCTGAGGAGTGTTACTGCGTTACAGATGTTAAACAGCCGAGGAGTGTTTATACTGTGTTACAGATGTTAAACAGCTGAAGAGTGTTTATACTGTGTTACAGATGTTAAACAGCTGAGGAGTGTTTATACTGTGTTACAGATGTTAAACAGCTGAGGAGTGTTTACACTGTGTTACAGATGTTAAACAGCTGAGGAGTTTTTATACTGTGTTACAGATGTTAAACAGCTGAGGAGTGTTTATACTGTGTTACAGATGTTAAACAGCTGAGGAGTGTCTATACTGTGCTACAGATGTTAAACAGCCGAGGAGTGTTTATACTGTGTTACAGATGTTAAACAGCTGAGGAGTGTTTATACTGCGTTACAGATGTTAAACAGCTGAGGAGTGTTTATACTGTGTTACAGATGTTAAACAGCTGAGGAGTGTTTATACTGTGTTACAGATGTTAAACAGCTGAGGAGTGTTTATACTGTGTTACAGATGTTAAACAGCTGAGGAGTGTCTATACTGCGTTACAGATGTTAAACAGCCGAGGAGTGATTATACTGTGTTACAGATGTTAAACAGCTGAGGAGTGTTTATACTGTGTTACAGATGTTAAACAGCTGAGGAGTGTCTATACTGTGCTACAGATGTTAAACAGCTGAGGAGTGTCTATACTGTGCTACAGATGTTAAACAGCTGAGGAGTGTTTATACTGTGCTACAGATGTTAAACAGCTGAGAAGTGTTTATACTGTGTTACAGATGTTAAACAGCTGAGGAGTGTTTATACTGTGCTACATATATTAAACAGCTGAGGAGTGTTTATACTCTGCTACAGATGTTAAACAGCTGAGGAGTGTTTATACTGTGCTACAGATATTAAACAGCTGAGGAGTGTTTATACTGTGCTACAGATGTTAAACAGCTGAGGAGTGTTTATACTGTGTTACAGATGTTAAACAGCTGATGAGTGTTTATACTGTGTTACAGATGTTAAACAGCCGAGGAGTGTTTATACTGTGCTACCGATGTTAAACAGCTGATGAGTGTTTATACCGTGTTACAGATGTTAAACAGCTGATGAGTGTTTATACTGTGTTACAGATGTTAAACAGCTGAGGAGTGTTTATACTGTGCTACAGATGTTAAACAGCTGAGGAGTATTTATACTGCATTACCGATGTTAAAGCTGGGAAGTGTTTATACTGTGTTACAGATGTTAAACAGCTGAGGAGTGTTTATACTGTGTTACAGATGTTAAACAGCTGAGGAGTGTTTATACTGCATTACAGACGTTAACAGCTGAGGAGGGTTTATACTGTGTTACAGATGTTAACAGCTGAGGAGTGTTTATACTGTGTTACAGATGTTAAACAGCTGAGGAGTTTTTATGCTGTGCTACAGATGTTAAACAGCTGAGGAGTGTTTATACTGCGTTACATATATTAAACAGCTGAGGAGAGTTTATACTGTGTTACAGATGTTAAACATCTGAGGAGTGTTTATACTGTGCTACAGATATTAAACAGCTGAGGCGTGTTTATACTGCATTACAGATGTTAAACAGCTGAAGAGTGTTTATACTGTGCTACATATGTTAAACAGCTGATGAGTGTTTATACTGTGTTACAGATGTTAAACAGCTAAGGAGTTTTTATGCTGTGCTACAGATGTTAAACAGCTGAGGAGTGTTTATACTGCGTTACATATATTAAACAGCTGAGGAGTGTTTATACTGTGCTACAGATATTAAACAGCTGAGGCGTGTTTATACTGCATTACAGATGTTAAACAGCTGAAGAGTGCTTAACTGTGCTGCATATGTTAAACAGCTGAAGAGTGTTTATACTGTGTTACAGATGTTAAACAGCTGAGGAGTGTTTATACTGTGCTACATATGTTAAACAGCTGAAGAGTGTTTTATACTGTGCTACATATGTTAAACAGCTGATGAGTGTTTATACTGTGCTACAGATGTTAAACAGCTGAGGAGTGTTTATACTGTGCTACAGATGTTAAACAGCTGAGGAGTGTTTATACTGTGTTACAGATGTTAAACAGCTGAGGAGTGTTTACACTGTGTTACAGATGTTAAACAGCTGAGGAGTGTTACTGCGTTACAGATGTTAAACAGCCGAGGAGTGTTTATACTGTGTTACAGATGTTAAACAGCTGAGGAGTGTTTATACTGTGTTACAGATGTTAAACAGCTGAGGAGTGTCTATACTGTGCTACAGATGTTAAACAGCTGAGGAGTGTCTATACTGTTCTACAGATGTTAAACTGCTGAGGAGTGTTTATACTGTGCTACAGATGTTAAACAGCTGAGGAGTGTTTATACTGTGTTACAGATGTTAAACATCTGAGGAGTGTTTATACTGTGCTACAGATGTTAAACATCTGAGGAGTGTTTATACTGTGCTACAGATATTAAACAGCTGAGGCGTGTTTATACTGCATTACAGATGTTAAACAGCTGAAGAGTGTTTATACTGTGCTACATATGTTAAACAGCTGAAGAGTGTTTATACTGTGTTACAGATGTTAAACAGCTGAGGAGTGTTTATACTGTGCTACATATGTTAAACAGCTGATGAGTGTTTATACTGTGTTACAGATGTTGAACAGCTGAGGAGTGTTTATACTGTGCTACATATGTTAAACAGCTGAAGAGTGTTTATACTGTGCTACATATGTTAAACAGCTGATGAGTGTTTATACTGTGTTACAGATGTTAAACAGCTGAGGAGTGTTTATACTGTGCTACAGATGTTAAACAGCTGAGGAGTGTTTATACTGTGTTACAGATGTTAAACAGCTGAGGAGTGTTTACACTGTGTTACAGATGTTAAACAGCTGAGGAGTTTTTATACTGTGTTACAGATGTTAAACAGCTGAGGAGTGTTTATACTGTGTTACAGATGTTAAACAGCTGAGGAGTGTCTATACTGTGCTACAGATGTTAAACAGCCGAGGAGTGTTTATACTGTGTTACAGATGTTAAACAGCTGAGGAGTGTTTATACTGCGTTACAGATGTTAAACAGCTGAGGAGTGTTTATACTGTGTTACAGATGTTAAACAGCTGAGGAGTGTTTATACTGTGTTACAGATGTTAAACAGCTGAGGAGTGTTTATACTGTGTTACAGATGTTAAACAGCTGAGGAGTGTTTATACTGTGCTACAGATATTAAACAGCTGAGGAGTGTTTATACTGTGCTACAGATATTAAACAGCTGAGGAGTGTTTATACTGTGCTACAGATGTTAAACAGCTGAGGAGTGTTTATACTGTGTTACAGATGTTAAACAGCTGAGGAGTGTTTATACTGTGCTACATATATTAAACAGCTGAGGAGTGTTTATACTGCATTACATATGTTAAACAGCTGAGGAGTGTTTATACTGTGCTACAGATATTAAACAGCTGAGGAGTGTTTATACTGTGCTACAGATATTAAACAGCTGAGGAGTGTTTATACTGTGCTACAGATGTTAAACAGCTGAGGAGTGTTTATACTGTGTTACAGATGTTAAACAGCTGATGAGTGTTTATACTGTGTTACAGATGTTAAACAACCGAGGAGTGTTTATACTGTGCTACAGATGTTAAACAGCTGATGAGTGTTTATACCGTGTTACAGATGTTAAACAGCTGATGAGTGTTTATACTGTGTTACAGATGTTTAACAGCTGAGGAGTGTTTATACTGTGCTACAGATATTAAACAGCTGAGGAGTGTTTATACTGTGCTACAGATGTTAAACAGCTGAGGAGTGTTTATACTGTGTTACAGATGTTAAACAGCTGAGGAGTATTTATACTGCATCACCGATGTTAAAGCTGGGAAGTGTTTATACTGTGTTACAGATGTTAAACAGCTGAGGAGTGTTTATACTGTGTTACAGATGTTAAACAGCTGAGGAGTGTTTATACTGCATTACAGACGTTAACAGCTGAGGAGTGTTTATACTGTGTTACAGATGTTAACAGCTGAGGAGTGTTTATACTGTGTTACAGATGTTAAACAGCTGAGGAGTTTTTATGCTGTGCTACAGATGTTAAACAGCTGAGGAGTGTTTATACTGCGTTACATATATTAAACAGCTGAGGAGTGTTTATACTGTGTTACAGATGTTAAACATCTGAGGAGTGTTTATACTGTGCTACAGATATTAAACAGCTGAGGCGTGTTTATACTGCATTACAGATGTTAAACAGCTGAAGAGTGTTTATACTGTGCTACATATGTTAAACAGCTAATGAGTGTTTATACTGTGTTACAGATGTTAAACAGGTAAGGAGTTTTTATGCTGTGCTACAGATGTTAAACAGCTGAGGAGTGTTTATACTGCGTTACATATATTAAACAGCTGAGGCGTGTTTATACTGCATCACAGATGTTAAACAGCTGAAGAGTGCTTAACTGTGCTGCATATGTTAAACAGCTGAAGAGTGTTTATACTGTGTTACAGATGTTAAACAGCTGAGGAGTGTTTATACTGTGCTACATATGTTAAACAGCTGAAGAGTGTTTTATACTGTGCTACATATGTTAAACAGCTGATCAGTGTTTATACTGTGTTACAGATGTTAAACAGCTGAGGAGTGTTTATACTGTGCTACAGATGTTAAACAGCTGAGGAGTGTTTATACTGTGTTACAGATGTTAAACAGCTGAGGAGTGTCTATACTGCGTTACAGATGTTAAACAGCCGAGGAGTGATTATACTGTGTTACAGATGTTAAACAGCTGAGGAGTGTTTATACTGTGTTACAGATGTTAAACAGCTGAGGAGTGTCTATACTGTGCTACAGATGTTAAACAGCTGAGGAGTGTCTATACTGTGCTACAGATGTTAAACAGCTGAGGAGTGTTTATACTGTGCTACAGATGTTAAACAGCTGAGAAGTGTTTATACTGTGTTACAGATGTTAAACATCTGAGGAGTGTTTATACTGTGCTACAGATGTTAAACAGCTAAGGAGTGTTTATACTCTGCTACAGATGTTAAACAGCTGAGGAGTGTTTATACTGTGTTACAGATGTTAAACAGCTGAGGAGTGTTTATACTGTGTTACAGATGTTAAACAGCTGAGGAGTATTTATACTGCATTACCGATGTTAAAGCTGGGAAGTGTTTATACTGTGTTACAGATGTTAAACAGCTGAAGAGTGTTTATACTGTGTTACAGATGTTAAACAGCTGAGGAGTGTTTATACTGCATTACAGACGTTAACAGCTGAGGAGGGTTTATACTGTGTTACAGATGTTAACAGCTGAGGAGTGTTTATACTGTGTTACAGATGTTAAACAGCTGAGGAGTTTTTATGTTGTGCTACAGATGTTAAACAGCTGAGGAGTGTTTATACTGCGTTACATATATTAAACAGCTGAGGAGTGTTTATACTGTGTTACAGATGTTAAACATCTGAGGAGTGTTTATACTGTGCTACAGATATTAAACAGCTGAGGCGTGTTTATACTGCATTACAGATGTTAAACAGCTGAAGAGTGTTTATACTGTGCTACATATGTTAAACAGCAGATGAGTGTTTATACTGTGTTACAGATGTTAAACAGCTAAGGAGTTTTTATGCTGTGCTACAGATGTTAAACAGCTGAGGAGTGTTTATACTGCGTTACATATATTAAACAGCTGAGGAGTGTTTATACTGTGCTACAGATATTAAACAGCTGAGGCGTGTTTATACTGCATTACAGATGTTAAACAGCTGAAGAGTGCTTAACTGTGCTGCATATGTTAAACAGCTGAAGAGTGTTTATACTGTGTTACAGATGTTAAACAGCTGAGGAGTGTTTATACTGTGCTACATATGTTAAACAGCTGAAGAGTGTTTTATACTGTGCTACATATGTTAAACAGCTGATGAGTGTTTATACTGTGCTACAGATGTTAAACAGCTGAGGAGTGTTTATACTGTGCTACAGATGTTAAACAGCTGAGGAGTGTTTATACTGTGTTACAGATGTTAAACAGCTGAGGAGTGTTTACACTGTGTTACAGATGTTAAACAGCTGAGGAGTGTTACTGCGTTACAGATGTTAAACAGCCGAGGAGTGTTTATACTGTGTTACAGATGTTAAACAGCTGAGGAGTGTTTATACTGTGTTACAGATGTTAAACAGCTGAGGAGTGTCTATACTGTGCTACAGATGTTAAACAGCTGAGGAGTGTCTATACTGTTCTACAGATGTTAAACAGCTGAGGAGTGTTTATACTGTGCTACAGATGTTAAACAGCTGAGGAGTGTTTATACTGTGTTACAGATGTTAAACATCTGAGGAGTGTTTATACTGTGCTACAGATGTTAAACAGCTGAGGAGTGTTTATACTCTGCTACAGATGTTAAACAGCTGAGGAGTGTTTATACTGTGTTACAGATGTTAAACAGCTGAGGAGTGTTTATACTGTGCTACATATATTAAACAACTGAGGAGTGTTTATACTGCATTACATATGTTAAACAGCTGAGGAGTGTTTATACTGAGCTACAGATATTAAACAGCTGAGGAGTGTTTATACTGTGCTACAGATATTAAACAGCTGAGGAGTGTTTATACTGTGTTACAGATGTTAAACAGCTGAGGAGTGTTTATATTGTGTTACAGATATTAAACAGCTGAGGAGTGTTTATACTGTGCTACAGATGTTAAACAGCTGAGGAGTGTTTATACTGTGTTACAGATGTTAAACAGCTGAGGAGTATTTATACTGCATTACCGATGTTAAAGCTGGGAAGTGTTTATACTGTGTTACAGATGTTAAACAGCTGAGGAGTGTTTATACTGTGTTACAGATGTTAAACAGCTGAGGAGTGTTTATACTGCATTACAGACGTTAACAGCTGAGGAGGGTTTATACTGTGTTACAGATGTTAACAGCGGAGGAGTGTTTATACTGTGTTACAGATGTTAAACAGCTGAGGAGTTTTTATGCTGTGCTACAGATGTTAAACAGCTGAGGAGTGTTTATACTGCGTTACATATATTAAACAGCTGAGGAGTGTTTATACTGTGTTACAGATGTTAAACATCTGAGGAGTGTTTATACTGTGCTACAGATATTAAACAGCTGAGGCGTGTTTATACTGCATTACAGATGTTAAACAGCTGAAGAGTGTTTATACTGTGCTACATATGTTAAACAGCAGATGAGTGTTTATACTGTGTTACAGATGTTAAACAGCTAAGGAGTTTTTATGCTGTGCTACAGATGTTAAACAGCTGAGGAGTGTTTATACTGCGTTACATATATTAAACAGCTGAGGAGTGTTTATACTGTGCTACAGATATTAAACAGCTGAGGCGTGTTTATACTGCATTACAGATGTTAAACAGCTGAAGAGTGCTTAACTGTGCTGCATATGTTAAACAGCTGAAGAGTGTTTATACTGTGTTACAGATGTTAAACAGCTGAGGAGTGTTTATACTGTGCTACATATGTTAAACAGCTGAAGAGTGTTTTATACTGTGCTACATATGTTAAACAGCTGATGAGTGTTTATACTGTGCTACAGATGTTAAACAGCTGAGGAGTGTTTATACTGTGCTACAGATGTTAAACAGCTGAGGAGTGTTTATACTGTGTTACAGATGTTAAACAGCTGAGGAGTGTTTACACTGTGTTACAGATGTTAAACAGCTGAGGAGTGTTACTGCGTTACAGATGTTAAACAGCCGAGGAGTGTTTATACTGTGTTACAGATGTTAAACAGCTGAGGAGTGTTTATACTGTGTTACAGATGTTAAACAGCTGAGGAGTGTCTATACTGTGCTACAGATGTTAAACAGCTGAGGAGTGTCTATACTGTTCTACAGATGTTAAACAGCTGAGGAGTGTTTATACTGTGCTACAGATGTTAAACAGCTGAGGAGTGTTTATACTGTGTTACAGATGTTAAACATCTGAGGAGTGTTTATACTGTGCTACAGATGTTAAACAGCTGAGGAGTGTTTATACTCTGCTACAGATGTTAAACAGCTGAGGAGTGTTTATACTGTGTTACAGATGTTAAACAGCTGAGGAGTGTTTATACTGTGCTACATATATTAAACAACTGAGGAGTGTTTATACTGCATTACATATGTTAAACAGCTGAGGAGTGTTTATACTGAGCTACAGATATTAAACAGCTGAGGAGTGTTTATACTGTGCTACAGATATTAAACAGCTGAGGAGTGTTTATACTGTGCTACAGATGTTAAACAGCTGATGAGTGTTTATACTGTGTTACAGATGTTAAACAGCTGAGGAGTATTTATACTGCATTACCGATGTTAAAGCTGGGGAGTGTTTATACTGTGTTACAGATGTTAAACAGCTGAGGAGTGTTTATACTGTGTTACAGATGTTAAACAGCTGAGGAGTTTTTATGCTGTGTTACAGATGTTAAACAGCTGAGGAGTGTTTATACTGTGTTACAGATGTTAACAGCTGAGGAGTGTTTATACTGTGTTACAGATGTTAAACAGCTGAGGAGTTTTTATGCTGTGCTACAGATGTTAAACAGCTGAGGAGTGTTTATACTGCGTTACATATATTAAATAGCTGAGGAGTGTTTATACTGTGTTACAGATGTTAAACATCTGAGGAGTGTTTATACTGTGCTACAGATATTAAACAGCTGAGGCGTGTTTATACTGCATTACAGATGTTAAACAGCTGAAGAGTGTTTATACTGTGCTACATATGTTAAACAGCTGAAGAGTGTTTATACTGTGTTACAGATGTTAAACAGCTGAGGAGTGTTTATACTGTGTTACAGATGTTAAACAGCTGAGGAGTGTTTATACTGTGTTACAGATGTTAAACAGCTAAGGAGTGTTTATACTGTGCTACAGATGTTAAACAGCTGAGGCGTGTTTATACTGCATTACAGATGTTAAACAGCTGAAGAGTGTTTATACTGTGTTACAGATGTTAAACAGCTGAGGAGTGTTTATACTGTGCTACATATGTTAAACAGCTGATGAGTGTTTATACTGTGTTACAGATGTTAAACAGCTGAGGAGTGTTTATACTGTGCTACAGATATTAAACAGCTGAGGAGTGTTTATACTGTGCTACAGATGTTAAACAACTGATGAGTGTTTATACTGTGTTACAGATGTTAAACAGCTGAGGAGTGTTTATACTGTGCTACATATGTTAAACAGCTGATGAGCGTTTATACTGTGTTACAGATGTTAAACAGCTGAGGAGTGTTTATACTGTGCTACAGATGTTAAACAGCTGAGGAGTGTTTATACTGTGTTACAGGTGTTAAACAGCTGAGGAGTGTTTACACTGTGTTACAGATGTTAAACAGCTGAGGAGTGTTTATACTGTGTTACAGATGTTAAACAGCTGAGGAGTGTTTATACTGTGTTACAGATGTTAAACAGCTAAGGAGTGTTTATACTGTGTTACAGATGTTAAACAGCTGAGGGGTGTTTATACTGTGTTACAGATGTTAAACAGCTGAGGAGTGTTTATACTGTGCTACAGATGTTAAACAGCTGAGGAGTTTTTATACAGCGTTACAGATGTTAAACAGCTGAGGAGTGTTTATACTGTGTTACATATGTTAAACAGCTGAGGAGTGTTTATACCGTGTTACAGATGTTAAACAGCTGAGGAGTGTTTATACTGCATTACATATGTTAAACAGCTGAGGAGTGTTTATACTGTGTTACAGATATTAAACAGCTAAGGAGTGTTTATACTGTGCTACAGATGTTAAACAGCTGAGGAGTGTTTATACTGTGTTACAGATATTAAACAGCTGAGGAGTGTTTATACTGTGCTACAGATATTAAACAGCTAAGGAGTGTTTATACTGTGCTACAGATGTTAAACAGCTGAGGAGTGTTTATACTGTGTTACAGATGTTAAACAGCTGAGGAGTATTTATACTGCATTACCGATGTTAAAGCTGGGGAGTGTTTATACTGTGTTACAGATGTTAAACAGCTGAGGAGTGTTTATACTGTGCTACATATATTAAACAGCTGAAGAGTGTTTATACTGTGCTACATATGTTAAACAGCTGATGAGTGTTTATACTGTATTAAAGATGTTAAACAGCTGAGGAGTGTTTATACTGTGCTACAGATGTTAAATAGCTGAGGAGTGTTTATACTGTGTTACAGATGTTAAACAGCTGAGGAGTGTTTACACTGTGTTACAGATGTTAAACAGCAGATGAGTGTTTATACTGTGTTACAGATGTTAAACAGCTAAGGAGTTTTTATGCTGTGCTACAGATGTTAAACAGCTGAGGAGTGTTTATACTGCGTTACATATATTAAACAGCTGAGGAGTGTTTATACTGTGCTACAGATATTAAACAGCTGAGGCGTGTTTATACTGCATTACAGATGTTAAACAGCTGAAGAGTGCTTAACTGTGCTGCATATGTTAAACAGCTGAAGAGTGTTTATACTGTGTTACAGATGTTAAACAGCTGAGGAGTGTTTATACTGTGCTACATATGTTAAACAGCTGAAGAGTGTTTTATACTGTGCTACATATGTTAAACAGCTGATGAGTGTTTATACTGTGCTACAGATGTTAAACAGCTGAGGAGTGTTTATACTGTGCTACAGATGTTAAACAGCTGAGGAGTGTTTATACTGTGTTACAGATGTTAAACAGCTGAGGAGTGTTTACACTGTGTTACAGATGTTAAACAGCTGAGGAGTGTTACTGCGTTACAGATGTTAAACAGCCGAGGAGTGTTTATACTGTGTTACAGATGTTAAACAGCTGAGGAGTGTTTATACTGTGTTACAGATGTTAAACAGCTGAGGAGTGTCTATACTGTGCTACAGATGTTAAACAGCTGAGGAGTGTCTATACTGTTCTACAGATGTTAAACAGCTGAGGAGTGTTTATACTGTGCTACAGATGTTAAACAGCTGAGGAGTGTTTATACTGTGTTACAGATGTTAAACATCTGAGGAGTGTTTATACTGTGCTACAGATGTTAAACAGCTGAGGAGTGTTTATACTCTGCTACAGATGTTAAACAGCTGAGGAGTGTTTATACTGTGTTACAGATGTTAAACAGCTGAGGAGTGTTTATACTGTGCTACATATATTAAACAACTGAGGAGTGTTTATACTGCATTACATATGTTAAACAGCTGAGGAGTGTTTATACTGAGCTACAGATATTAAACAGCTGAGGAGTGTTTATACTGTGCTACAGATATTAAACAGCTGAGGAGTGTTTATACTGTGTTACAGATGTTAAACAGCTGAGGAGTGTTTATATTGTGTTACAGATATTAAACAGCTGAGGAGTGTTTATACTGTGCTACAGATGTTAAACAGCTGAGGAGTGTTTATACTGTGTTACAGATGTTAAACAGCTGAGGAGTATTTATACTGCATTACCGATGTTAAAGCTGGGAAGTGTTTATACTGTGTTACAGATGTTAAACAGCTGAGGAGTGTTTATACTGTGTTACAGATGTTAAACAGCTGAGGAGTGTTTATACTGCATTACAGACGTTAACAGCTGAGGAGGGTTTATACTGTGTTACAGATGTTAACAGCTGAGGAGTGTTTATACTGTGTTACAGATGTTAAACAGCTGAGGAGTTTTTATGCTGTGCTACAGATGTTAAACAGCTGAGGAGTGTTTATACTGCGTTACATATATTAAACAGCTGAGGAGTGTTTATACTGTGTTACAGATGTTAAACATCTGAGGAGTGTTTATACTGTGCTACAGATATTAAACAGCTGAGGCGTGTTTATACTGCATTACAGATGTTAAACAGCTGAAGAGTGTTTATACTGTGCTACATATGTTAAACAGCAGATGAGTGTTTATACTGTGTTACAGATGTTAAACAGCTAAGGAGTTTTTATGCTGTGCTACAGATGTTAAACAGCTGAGGAGTGTTTATACTGCGTTACATATATTAAACAGCTGAGGAGTGTTTATACTGTGCTACAGATATTAAACAGCTGAGGCGTGTTTATACTGCATTACAGATGTTAAACAGCTGAAGAGTGCTTAACTGTGCTGCATATGTTAAACAGCTGAAGAGTGTTTATACTGTGTTACAGATGTTAAACAGCTGAGGAGTGTTTATACTGTGCTACATATGTTAAACAGCTGAAGAGTGTTTTATACTGTGCTACATATGTTAAACAGCTGATGAGTGTTTATACTGTGCTACAGATGTTAAACAGCTGAGGAGTGTTTATACTGTGCTACAGATGTTAAACAGCTGAGGAGTGTTTATACTGTGTTACAGATGTTAAACAGCTGAGGAGTGTTTACACTGTGTTACAGATGTTAAACAGCTGAGGAGTGTTACTGCGTTACAGATGTTAAACAGCCGAGGAGTGTTTATACTGTGTTACAGATGTTAAACAGCTGAGGAGTGTTTATACTGTGTTACAGATGTTAAACAGCTGAGGAGTGTCTATACTGTGCTACAGATGTTAAACAGCTGAGGAGTGTCTATACTGTTCTACAGATGTTAAACAGCTGAGGAGTGTTTATACTGTGCTACAGATGTTAAACAGCTGAGGAGTGTTTATACTGTGTTACAGATGTTAAACATCTGAGGAGTGTTTATACTGTGCTACAGATGTTAAACAGCTGAGGAGTGTTTATACTCTGCTACAGATGTTAAACAGCTGAGGAGTGTTTATACTGTGTTACAGATGTTAAACAGCTGAGGAGTGTTTATACTGTGCTACATATATTAAACAACTGAGGAGTGTTTATACTGCATTACATATGTTAAACAGCTGAGGAGTGTTTATACTGAGCTACAGATATTAAACAGCTGAGGAGTGTTTATACTGTGCTACAGATATTAAACAGCTGAGGAGTGTTTATACTGTGCTACAGATGTTAAACAGCTGATGAGTGTTTATACTGTGTTACAGATGTTAAACAGCTGAGGAGTATTTATACTGCATTACCGATGTTAAAGCTGGGGAGTGTTTATACTGTGTTACAGATGTTAAACAGCTGAGGAGTGTTTATACTGTGTTACAGATGTTAAACAGCTGAGGAGTTTTTATGCTGTGTTACAGATGTTAAACAGCTGAGGAGTGTTTATACTGTGTTACAGATGTTAACAGCTGAGGAGTGTTTATACTGTGTTACAGATGTTAAACAGCTGAGGAGTTTTTATGCTGTGCTACAGATGTTAAACAGCTGAGGAGTGTTTATACTGCGTTACATATATTAAATAGCTGAGGAGTGTTTATACTGTGTTACAGATGTTAAACATCTGAGGAGTGTTTATACTGTGCTACAGATATTAAACAGCTGAGGCGTGTTTATACTGCATTACAGATGTTAAACAGCTGAAGAGTGTTTATACTGTGCTACATATGTTAAACAGCTGAAGAGTGTTTATACTGTGTTACAGATGTTAAACAGCTGAGGAGTGTTTATACTGTGTTACAGATGTTAAACAGCTGAGGAGTGTTTATACTGTGTTACAGATGTTAAACAGCTAAGGAGTGTTTATACTGTGCTACAGATGTTAAACAGCTGAGGCGTGTTTATACTGCATTACAGATGTTAAACAGCTGAAGAGTGTTTATACTGTGTTACAGATGTTAAACAGCTGAGGAGTGTTTATACTGTGCTACATATGTTAAACAGCTGATGAGTGTTTATACTGTGTTACAGATGTTAAACAGCTGAGGAGTGTTTATACTGTGCTACAGATATTAAACAGCTGAGGAGTGTTTATACTGTGCTACAGATGTTAAACAACTGATGAGTGTTTATACTGTGTTACAGATGTTAAACAGCTGAGGAGTGTTTATACTGTGCTACATATGTTAAACAGCTGATGAGCGTTTATACTGTGTTACAGATGTTAAACAGCTGAGGAGTGTTTATACTGTGCTACAGATGTTAAACAGCTGAGGAGTGTTTATACTGTGTTACAGGTGTTAAACAGCTGAGGAGTGTTTACACTGTGTTACAGATGTTAAACAGCTGAGGAGTGTTTATACTGTGTTACAGATGTTAAACAGCTGAGGAGTGTTTATACTGTGTTACAGATGTTAAACAGCTAAGGAGTGTTTATACTGTGTTACAGATGTTAAACAGCTGAGGGGTGTTTATACTGTGTTACAGATGTTAAACAGCTGAGGAGTGTTTATACTGTGCTACAGATGTTAAACAGCTGAGGAGTTTTTATACAGCGTTACAGATGTTAAACAGCTGAGGAGTGTTTATACTGTGTTACATATGTTAAACAGCTGAGGAGTGTTTATACCGTGTTACAGATGTTAAACAGCTGAGGAGTGTTTATACTGCATTACATATGTTAAACAGCTGAGGAGTGTTTATACTGTGTTACAGATATTAAACAGCTAAGGAGTGTTTATACTGTGCTACAGATGTTAAACAGCTGAGGAGTGTTTATACTGTGTTACAGATGTTAAACAGCTGAGGAGTGTTTATACTGTGCTACATATATTAAACAGCTGAAGAGTGTTTATACTGTGCTACATATGTTAAACAGCTGATGAGTGTTTATACTGTATTAAAGATGTTAAACAGCTGAGGAGTGTTTATACTGTGCTACAGATGTTAAATAGCTGAGGAGTGTTTATACTGTGTTACAGATGTTAAACAGCTGAGGAGTGTTTACACTGTGTTACAGATGTTAAACAGCTGAGGAGTGTTACTGCGTTACAGATGATAAACAGCCGAGGAGTGTTTATACTGTGTTACAGATGTTAAACAGCTGAGGAGTGTTTATACTGTGTTACAGATGTTAAACAGCTGAGGAGTGTTTATACTGTGTTACAGATGTTAAACAGCTAAGGAGTGTTTATACTGTGCTACAGATGTTAAACAGCTGAGGAGTGTTTATACTGTGTTACAGATGTTAAACAGCTGAGGGGTGTTTATACTGTGTTACAGATGTTAAACAGCTGAGGAGTGTTTATACTGTGCTACAGATGTTAAACAGCTGAGGAGTGTCTATACTGTGCTACAAGATGTTAAACGGCTGAGGAGTGTTCATACTGTGCTACAGATGTTAAACAGCTGAGGAGTGTTTATACTGTGCTACAGATGTTAAACATCTGAGGAGTGTTTATACTGTGCTACAGATGTTAAACATCTGAGGAGTGTTTATACTGTGCTACAGATGTTAAACAGCTGAGGAGCGTTTATACTGTGCTACAGATGTTAAACATCTGAGGAGTGTTTATACTGTGCTACAGATGTTAAACATCTGAGGAGTGTTTATACTGTGCTACAGATGTTAAACATCTGAGGAGTGTTTATACTGTGTTACAGATGTTAAACATCTGTGGAGTGTTTATACTGTGCTACAGATGTTAAACAGCTGAGGAGCGTTTATACTGTGTTACAGATGTTAAACAGCTAAGGAGTGTTTATACTGTGCTACAGATATTAAACAGCTGAGGAGTGTTTATACTGTGCTACAGATGTTAAACAGCTGATGAGTGTTTATACTGTGTTACAGATGTTAAATAGCTGTGGAGTGTTTATACTGTGCTACATATATTAAACAGCTGAAGAGTGTTTATACTGTGCTACATATGTTAAACAGCTGATGAGTGTTTATACTGTGTTACATATGTTAAACAGCTGAGGAGTGTTTATACTGTGCTACAGATGTTAAACAGCTGAGGAGTGTTTATACTGTGTTACAGATGTTAAACAGCTGAGGAGTGTTTACACTGTGTTACAGATGTTAAACAGCTGAGGAGTGTTACTGCGTTACAGATGTTAAACAGCCGAGGAGTGTTTATACTGTGTTACAGATGTTAAACAGCTGAGGAGTGTTTATACTGTGTTACAGATGTTAAATAGCTGAGGAGTGTTTATACTGTGTTACAGATGTTAAACAGCTAAGGAGTGTTTATACTGTACTACAGATGTTAAACAGCTGAGGAGTGTTTATACTGTGTTACAGATGTTAAACAGCTGAGGGGTGTTTATACTGTGTTACAGATGTTAAACAGCTGAGGAGTGTTTATACTGCATTACCGATGTTAAAGCTGGGGAGTGTTTATACTGTGTTACAGATGTTAAACAGCTGAGGAGTGTTTATACTGTGTTACAGATGTTAAACAGCTGAGGAGTGTTTATACTGCATTACAGACGTTAACAGCTGAGGAGGGTTTATACTGTGTTACAGATGTTAACAGCTGAGGAGTGTTTATACTGTGTTACAGATGTTAAACAGCTGAGGAGTTTTTATGCTGTGCTACAGATGTTAAACAGCTGAGGAGTGTTTATACTGCGTTACATATATTAAATAGCTGAGGCGTGTTTATACTGTGTTACAGATGTTAAACATCTGAGGATTGTTTATACTGTGCTACAGATGTTAAACATCTGAGGAGTGTTTATACTGTGTTACAGATGTTAAACATCTGAGGAGTGTTTATACTGTGCTACAGATATTAAACAGCTGAGGCGTGTTTATACTGCATTACAGATGTTAAACAGCTGAAGAGTGTTTATACTGTGTTACAGATGTTAAACAGCTGAGGAGTGTTTATACTGTGCTACATATGTTAAACAGCTGATGAGTGTTTATACTGTGTTACAGATGTTAAACAGCTGAGGAATGTTTATACTGTGCTACAGATATTAAACAGCTGAGGAGTGTTTATACTGTGTTACAGATGTTAAACAGCTGAGGGGTGTTTATACTGTGTTACAGATGTTAAACAGCTGAGGAGTGTTTATACTGTACTACAGATGTTAAACAGCTGAGGAGTGTTTATATTGTGCTACAGATGTTAAACAGCTGAAGAGTGTTTATACTGTGCTACATATGTTAAAAAGCTGATGAGTGTTTATACTGTATTACAGATGTTAAACAGCTGAGGAGTGTTTATACTGTGCTACAGATGTTAAACAGCTGAGGAGTGTTTATACTGTGTTACAGATGTTAAACAGCTGAGGAGTGTTACTGCGTTACAGATGTTAAACAGCCGAGGAGTGTTTATACCGTGTTACAGATGTTAAACAGCTGAGGAGTGTTTATACTGCATTACATATGTTAAACAGCTGAGGAGTGTTTATACTGTGTTACAGATATTAAACAGCTAAGGAGTGTTTATACTGTGCTACAGATGTTAAACAGCTGAGGAGTGTTTATACTGTGTTACAGATGTTAAACAGCTGAGGAGTGTTTATACTGTGCTACATATATTAAACAGCTGAAGAGTGTTTATACTGTGCTACATATGTTAAACAGCTGATGAGTGTTTATACTGTATTAAAGATGTTAAACAGCTGAGGAGTGTTTATACTGTGCTACAGATGTTAAATAGCTGAGGAGTGTTTATACTGTGTTACAGATGTTAAACAGCTGAGGAGTGTTTACACTGTGTTACAGATGTTAAACAGCTGAGGAGTGTTACTGCGTTACAGATGATAAACAGCCGAGGAGTGTTTATACTGTGTTACAGATGTTAAACAGCTGAGGAGTGTTTATACTGTGTTACAGATGTTAAACAGCTGAGGAGTGTTTATACTGTGTTACAGATGTTAAACAGCTAAGGAGTGTTTATACTGTGCTACAGATGTTAAACAGCTGAGGAGTGTTTATACTGTGTTACAGATGTTAAACAGCTGAGGGGTGTTTATACTGTGTTACAGATGTTAAACAGCTGAGGAGTGTTTATACTGTGCTACAGATGTTAAACAGCTGAGGAGTGTCTATACTGTGCTACAAGATGTTAAACGGCTGAGGAGTGTTCATACTGTGCTACAGATGTTAAACAGCTGAGGAGTGTTTATACTGTGCTACAGATGTTAAACATCTGAGGAGTGTTTATACTGTGCTACAGATGTTAAACATCTGAGGAGTGTTTATACTGTGCTACAGATGTTAAACAGCTGAGGAGCGTTTATACTGTGCTACAGATGTTAAACATCTGAGGAGTGTTTATACTGTGCTACAGATGTTAAACATCTGAGGAGTGTTTATACTGTGCTACAGATGTTAAACATCTGAGGAGTGTTTATACTGTGTTACAGATGTTAAACATCTGAGGAGTGTTTATACTGTGCTACAGATGTTAAACAGCTGAGGAGCGTTTATACTGTGTTACAGATGTTAAACAGCTAAGGAGTGTTTATACTGTGCTACAGATATTAAACAGCTGAGGAGTGTTTATACTGTGCTACAGATGTTAAACAGCTGATGAGTGTTTATACTGTGTTACAGATGTTAAATAGCTGTGGAGTGTTTATACTGTGCTACATATATTAAACAGCTGAAGAGTGTTTATACTGTGCTACATATGTTAAACAGCTGATGAGTGTTTATACTGTGTTACATATGTTAAACAGCTGAGGAGTGTTTATACTGTGCTACAGATGTTAAACAGCTGAGGAGTGTTTATACTGTGTTACAGATGTTAAACAGCTGAGGAGTGTTTACACTGTGTTACAGATGTTAAACAGCTGAGGAGTGTTACTGCGTTACAGATGTTAAACAGCCGAGGAGTGTTTATACTGTGTTACAGATGTTAAACAGCTGAGGAGTGTTTATACTGTGTTACAGATGTTAAATAGCTGAGGAGTGTTTATACTGTGTTACAGATGTTAAACAGCTAAGGAGTGTTTATACTGTACTACAGATGTTAAACAGCTGAGGAGTGTTTATACTGTGTTACAGATGTTAAACAGCTGAGGGGTGTTTATACTGTGTTACAGATGTTAAACAGCTGAGGAGTGTTTATACTGCATTACCGATGTTAAAGCTGGGGAGTGTTTATACTGTGTTACAGATGTTAAACAGCTGAGGAGTGTTTATACTGTGTTACAGATGTTAAACAGCTGAGGAGTGTTTATACTGCATTACAGACGTTAACAGCTGAGGAGGGTTTATACTGTGTTACAGATGTTAACAGCTGAGGAGTGTTTATACTGTGTTACAGATGTTAAACAGCTGAGGAGTTTTTATGCTGTGCTACAGATGTTAAACAGCTGAGGAGTGTTTATACTGCGTTACATATATTAAATAGCTGAGGCGTGTTTATACTGTGTTACAGATGTTAAACATCTGAGGATTGTTTATACTGTGCTACAGATGTTAAACATCTGAGGAGTGTTTATACTGTGTTACAGATGTTAAACATCTGAGGAGTGTTTATACTGTGCTACAGATATTAAACAGCTGAGGCGTGTTTATACTGCATTACAGATGTTAAACAGCTGAAGAGTGTTTATACTGTGTTACAGATGTTAAACAGCTGAGGAGTGTTTATACTGTGCTACATATGTTAAACAGCTGATGAGTGTTTATACTGTGTTACAGATGTTAAACAGCTGAGGAATGTTTATACTGTGCTACAGATATTAAACAGCTGAGGAGTGTTTATACTGTGTTACAGATGTTAAACAGCTGAGGGGTGTTTATACTGTGTTACAGATGTTAAACAGCTGAGGAGTGTTTATACTGTACTACAGATGTTAAACAGCTGAGGAGTGTTTATATTGTGCTACAGATGTTAAACAGCTGAGGAGTGTTTATACTGTGCTACAGATGTTAAACAGCTGAGGAGTGTTTATTCTGTGCTACAGATGTTAAACAGCTGAGGAGTGTTTATACTGTGCTACAGATGTTAAACAGCTGAGGAGTGTTTATACTGTGTTACAGATGTTAAACAGCTGAGGAGTGTTTATACTGTGCTACATATCTTAAACAGCTGAAGAGTGTTTATACTGTGCTACATATGTTAAAAAGCTGATGAGTGTTTATACTGTATTACAGATGTTAAACAGCTGAGGAGTGTTTATACTGTGCTACAGATGTTAAACAGCTGAGGAGTGTTTATACTGTGTTACAGATGTTAAACAGCTGAGGAGTGTTACTGCGTTACAGATGTTAAACAGCCGAGGAGTGTTTATACTGTGTTACAGATGTTAAACAGCTGAGGAGTGTTTATACTGTGTTACAGATGTTAAATAGCTGAGGAGTGTTTATACTGTGTTACAGATGTTAAACAGCTAAGGAGTGTTTATACTGTGCTACAGATGTTAAACAGCTGAGGAGTGTTTATACTGTGTTACAGATGTTAAACAGCTGAGGGGTGTTTATACTGCGTTACAGATGTTAAACAGCTGAGGAGTGTTTATACTGTGCTACAGATGTTAAACAGCTGAGGAGTGTTTATACTGTGCTACAGATGTTAAACAGCTGAGGAGTGTTTAAACTGTGTTACAGATGTTAAACATCTGAGGAGTGTTTATACTGTGCTACAGATGTTAAACAGCTGAGGAGTGTTTATACTGTGCTACAGATGTTAAACAGCTGAGGAGTGTTTATACTGTGTTACAGATGTTAAACAGCTGAGGAGTGTTTATACTGTGCTACATATCTTAAACAGCTGAAGAGTGTTTATACTGTGCTACATATGTTAAAAAGCTGATGAGTGTTTATACTGTATTACAGATGTTAAACAGCTGAGGAGTGTTTATACTGTGTTACAGATGTTAAACAGCTGAGGAGTGTTTACACTGTGTTACAGATGTTAAACAGCTGAGGAGTGTTACTGCGTTACAGATGTTAAACAGCCGAGGAGTGTTTATACTGTGCTACAGATGTTAAACAGCTGAGGAGTGTTTATACTGTGTTACAGATGTTAAATAGCTGAGGAGTGTTTATACTGTGTTACAGATGTTAAACAGCTGAGGAGTTTTATGCTGTGCTACAGATGTTAAACATCTGAGGAGTGTTTATACTGTGCTACAGATGTTAAACAGCTGAAGAGTGTTTATACTGTGCTACATATGTTAAACAGCTGAAGAGTGTTTATACTGTGCTACATATGTTAAACAGCTGATGAGTGTTTATACTGTGTTACAGATGTTAAACAGCCGAGGAGTGTTTATCCTGAGCTACAGATGTTAAACAGCTGAGGAGTGTTTATACTGTGTTACATATGTTAAACAGCTGAGGAGTTTTTATACAGCGTTACAGATGTTAAACAGCTGAGGAGTGTTTATACTGCATTACATATGTTAAACAGCTGAGGAGTGTTTATACTGTGCTACAGATATTAAACAGCTGAGGAGTGTTTATACTGTGTTACAGATGTTAAACAGCTGAGGAGTGTTTATACTGTGTTAGAGATGTTAAACAGCTGAGGAGTGTGTATACTGCATTAAAGATGTTAACAGCTGAGGAGGGTTTATACTGTGTTACAGATGTTAACAGCTGAGGAGTGTTTATACTGTTTTACAGATGTTATACAGCTGAGGAGTATTTATACTGTTTTACAGATGTTAAACAGCTGAGGAGTGTTTATAGGCCGCAACAGATGTTAAAGAGCTGAGGATTGTTTATACTGTGTTACAGATGTTAAACAGCTGAGGAGTGTTTATACTGTGCTACAGATATTAAACAGCTGAGGAGTGTTTATACTGTGCTACAGATGTTAAACAGCTGAGGAGTGTTTATACTGTGTTACAGATGTTAAAAAGCTGAGGAGTGTTTATACTGTGTTACAGATGTTAAACAGCTAAGGAGTGTTTATACTGTGTTACAGATGTTAAACAGCTGAGGGGTGTTTATACTGTGTTACAGATGTTAAACATCTGAGGAGTGTTTATACTGTGCTACAGATGTTAAACATCTGAGGAGTGTTTATACTGTGTTACAGATGTTAAACATCTGAGGAGTGTTTATACTGTGCTACAGATATTAAACAGCTGAGGCGTGTTTATACTGCATTACAGATGTTAAACAGCTGAAGAGTGTTTATACTGTGCTACATATGTTAAACAGCTGAAGAGTGTTTATACTGTGTTACAGATGTTAAACAGCTGAGGAGTGTTTATACTGTGCTACATATGTTAAACAGCTGATGAGTGTTTATACTGTGTTACAGATGTTAAACAGCTGAGGAGTGTTTATACTGTGCTACAGATATTAAACAGCTGAGGAGTGTTTATACTGTTTTACAGATGTTAAACAGCTGAGGGGTGTTTATACTGTGTTACAGATGTTAAACAGCTGAGGAGTGTTTATACTGTACTACAGATGTTAAACAGCTGAGGAGTGTTTATATTGTGCTACAGATGTTAAACAGCTGAGGAGTGTTTATACTGTGCTACAGATGTTAAACAGCTGAGGAGTGTTTATTCTGTGCTACAGATGTTAAACAGCTGAGGAGTGTTTATACTGTGCTACAGATGTTAAACAGCTGAGGAGTGTTTATACTGTGTTACAGATGTTAAACAGCTGAGGAGTGTTTATACTGTGCTACATATCTTAAACAGCTGAAGAGTGTTTATACTGTGCTACATATGTTAAAAAGCTGATGAGTGTTTATACTGTATTACAGATGTTAAACAGCTGAGGAGTGTTTATACTGTGCTACAGATGTTAAACAGCTGAGGAGTGTTTATACTGTGTTACAGATGTTAAACAGCTGAGGAGTGTTTACACTGTGTTACAGATGTTAAACAGCTGAGGAGTGTTACTGCGTTACAGATGTTAAACAGCCGAGGAGTGTTTATACTGTGTTACAGATGTTAAACAGCTGAGGAGTGTTTATACTGTGTTACAGATGTTAAATAGCTGAGGAGTGTTTATACTGTGTTACAGATGTTAAACAGCTAAGGAGTGTTTATACTGTGCTACAGATGTTAAACAGCTGAGGAGTGTTTATACTGTGTTACAGATGTTAAACAGCTGAGGGGTGTTTATACTGTGTTACAGATGTTAAACAGCTGAGGAGTGTTTATACTGTGCTACAGATGTTAAACAGCTGAGGAGTGTTTATACTGTGCTACAGATGTTAAACAGCTGAGGAGTGTTTATACTGTGCTACAGATGTTAAACAGCTGAGGAGTGTTTATACTGTGCTACAGATGTTAAACAGCTGAGGAGTGTTTAAACTGTGTTACAGATGTTAAACATCTGAGGAGTGTTTATACTGTGCTACAGATGTTAAACAGCTGAGGAGTGTTTATACTGTGCTACAGATGTTAAACAGCTGAGGAGTGTTTATACTGTGTTACAGATGTTAAACAGCTGAGGAGTGTTTATACTGTGCTACATATCTTAAACAGCTGAAGAGTGTTTATACTGTGCTACATATGTTAAAAAGCTGATGAGTGTTTATACTGTATTACAGATGTTAAACAGCTGAGGAGTGTTTATACTGTGTTACAGATGTTAAACAGCTGAGGAGTGTTTACACTGTGTTACAGATGTTAAACAGCTGAGGAGTGTTACTGCGTTACAGATGTTAAACAGCCGAGGAGTGTTTATACTGTGCTACAGATGTTAAACAGCTGAGGAGTGTTTATACTGTGTTACAGATGTTAAATAGCTGAGGAGTGTTTATACTGTGTTACAGATGTTAAACAGCTGAGGAGTTTTTATGCTGTGCTACAGATGTTAAACATCTGAGGAGTGTTTATACTGTGCTACAGATGTTAAACAGCTGAAGAGTGTTTATACTGTGCTACATATGTTAAACAGCTGAAGAGTGTTTATACTGTGTTACAGATGTTAAACAGCCGAGGAGTGTTTATCCTGAGCTACAGATGTTAAACAGCTGAGGAGTGTTTATACTGTGTTACATATGTTAAACAGCTGAGGAGTTTTTATACAGCGTTACAGATGTTAAACAGCTGAGGAGTGTTTATACTGCATTACATATGTTAAACAGCTGAGGAGTGTTTATACTGTGCTACAGATATTAAACAGCTGAGGAGTGTTTATACTGTGTTACAGATGTTAAACAGCTGAGGAGTGTTTATACTGTGTTAGAGATGTTAAACAGCTGAGGAGTGTGTATACTGCATTAAAGATGTTAACAGCTGAGGAGGGTTTATACTGTGTTACAGATGTTAACAGCTGAGGAGTGTTTATACTGTTTTACAGATGTTATACAGCTGAGGAGTATTTGTACTGTTTTACAGATGTTAAACAGCTGAGGAGTGTTTATAGGCCGCAACAGATGTTAAAGAGCTGAGGATTGTTTATACTGTGTTACAGATGTTAAACAGCTGAGGAGTGTTTATACTGTGCTACAGATATTAAACAGCTGAGGAGTGTTTATACTGTGCTACAGATATTAAACAGCTGAGGAGTGTTTATACTGTGCTACAGATGTTAAACAGCTGAGGAGTGTTTATACTGTGTTACAGATGTTAAACAGCTAAGGAGTGTTTATACTGTGTTACATATGTTAAACAGCTGTGGAGTGTTTATACTGTGTTACAGATGTTAAACATCTGAGGAGTGTTTATACTGTGCTACAGATATTAAACAGCTGAGGCGTGTTTATACTGCATTACAGATATTAAACAGCTGAGGAGTGTTTATACTGTTTTACAGATGTTAAACAGCTGAGGAGTGTTTATAGGTCGCAACAGATGTTAAACAGCTGAGGAGTGTTTATACTGTGTTACAGATGTTAAACAGCTGAGGAGTGTTTATACTGTGCTACAGATATTAAACAGCTGAGGAGTGTTTATACTGTGCTACAGATATTAAACAGCTGAGGAGTGTTTATACTGTGCTACAGATGTTAAACAGCTGAGGAGTGTTTATACCGTGTTACAGATGTTAAACAGCTGAGGAGTGTTTATACTGCATTACATATGTTAAACAGCTGAGGAGTGTTTATACTGTGCTACAGATATTAAAAAGCTGAGGAGTGTTTATACTGTGCTACAGATATTAAACAGCTAAGGAGTGTTTATACTGTGCTACAGATGTTAAACAGCTGAGGAGTGTGTATACTGCATTAAAGATGTTAACAGCTGAGGAGTGTTTATACTGTGTTACAGATGTTAAACAGCTGAGGAGTGTTTATACTGTGCTACATATATTAAACAGCTGAGGAGTGTTTATACTGCATTACATATGTTAAACAGCTGAGTAGTGTTTATACGGTGCTACATATATTAAACAGCTGAGGAGTGTTTATACTGTGCTAAAGATGTTAAACAGCTGAGGAGTTTTTATACTGTGCTACAGATGTTAAACAGCTGAGGAGTGTTTATACCGTGTTACAGATGTTAAACAGCTGAGGAGTGTTTATACTGCATTACCGATGTTAAAGCTGGGGAGTGTCTATACTGTGTTACAGATATTAAACAGCTGAGGAGTGTTTATACTGTGTTACAGATGTTAAACAGCTGAGGAGTGTTTATACTGTGTTACAGATGTTAACAGCTGAGGAGTGTTTATACTGTGTTACAGATGTTAAACAGCTGAGGAGTGTTTATACTGTGTTACAGACGTTAACAGCTGAGGAGGGTTTATACTGTGTTACAGATGTTAACAGCTGAGGAGTGTTTATACTGTGTTACAGATGTTAAACAGCTGAGGATTTTTTATGCTGTGCTACAGATGTTAAACAGCTGAGGAATGTTTATACTGCGTTACATATATTAAACAGCTGAGGAGTGTTTATACTGTGCTACAGATGTTAAACAGCTGAGGCGTGTTTATACTGCATTACAGATGTTAAACAGCTGAGGAGTGTTTATACTGTGCTACATATGTTAAACAGCTGATGAGTGTTTATACTGTGTTACAGATGTTAAACAGCTGAAGAGTGTTTATACTGTGCTACATATGTTAAACAGCTGAAGAGTGTTTATACTGTGTTACAGATGTTGAACAGCTGAGGAGTGTTTATACTGTGCTACAGATGTTAAACAGCTGAGGAGTGTTTATACTGTGTCACAGATGTTAAACAGCTGAGGAGTGTTTACACTGTGTTACAGATGTTAAACAGCTGATGATTGTTTATACTGTGCTACAGATGTTAAACAGCCGAGGAGTGTTTATACTGTGTTACAGATGTTAAACAGCTGAGGAGTGTTTATACTGTGTTACAGATGTTAAACAGCTGAGGAGTGTTTATACTGTGCTACATATATTAAACAGCTGAGGAGTGTTTATACTGCATTACATATGTTAAACAGCTGAGTAGTGTTTATACTGTGCTACAGATATTAAACAGCTGAGGAGTGTTTATACTGTGCTACAGATGTTAAACAGCTGAGGAGTGTTTATACTGTGTTACAGATGTTAAACAGCTGAGGAGTTTTTATGCTCTGCTACAGATGTTAAACATCTGAGGAGTGTTTATACTGTGCTACAGATGTTAAACAGCTGAAGAGTGTTTATACTGTGCTACATATGTTAAACAGCTGAAGAGTGTTTATACTGTGCTACATATGTTAAACAGCTGATGAGTGTTTATACTGTGTTACAGATGTTAAACAGCTGAGGAGTGTTTATCCTGTGCTACAGATGGTGAACAGCTGAGGAGTTTTTATACAGCGTTACAGAAGTTAAACAGCTGAGGAGTGTTTATACTGTGGTACATATGTTAAACAGCTGAGGAGTGTTTATACCGTGTTACAGATGTTAAACAGCTGAGGAGTGTTTATACTGCATTACATATGTTAAACAGCTGAGGAGTGTTTATACTGTGCTACAGATATTAAACAGCTGAGGAGTGTTTATACTGTGCTACAGATATTAAACAGCTAAGTAGTGTTTATACTGTGTTAGAGATGTTAAACAGCTGAGGAGTGTGTATACTGCATTAAAGATGTTAACAGCTGAGGAGGGTTTATACTGTGTTACAGATGTTAACAGCTGAGGAGTGTTTATACTGTGTTACAGATGTTATACAGCTGAGGAGTATTTATACTGTTTTACAGATGTTAAACAGCTGAGGAGTGTTTATACTGTGTTACAGATGTTAAACAGCTGAGGAGTGTTTACACTGTGCTGCAGATGTTTAACAGCTGAGGAGTGTTTATACTGTGCTACAGATGTTAAACAGCTGAGGAGTTTTTATACAGCGTTACAGACCTTAAACAGCTGAGGAGTGTTTATACTGTGCTACATATGTTAAACAGCTGAGGAGTGTTTATACTGTGTTACATATGATAAACAGCTGAGGAGTGTTTATACCGTGTTACAGATGTTAAACAGCTCAGTAGTGTTTATACTGCATTACAGATGTTAAACAGCTGAGGAGTGTTTATACTGTGCTACAGATATTAAACAGCTGAGGAGTGTTTATACTGTGCTACAGATATTAAACAGCTGAGGAGTGTTTATACTGTGTTACAGATGTTAAACAGCTGAGGAGTATTTATACTGCATTACCGATGTTAAAGCTGGGGAGTGTTTATACTGTGTTACAGATGTTAAACAGCTGAGGAGTGTTTATACTGTGTTAGAGACGTTAAACAGCTGAGGAGTGTTTATACTGCATTACAGATGTTAACAGCTGAGGAGTGTTTATACTGCATTACAGATGTTAAACAGCTGAGGAGTTTTTATACTGTGCTACAGATGTTAAACAGCTGAGGAGTGTTTATACTGTGTTACATATGTTAAACAGCTGAGGAGTGTTTATACTGTGTTACAGATGTTAAACAGCTGAGGAGTGTTTATACTGTGCTACAGATGTTAAACAGCTGAGGAGTGTTTATACTGTGTTACAGATGTTAAACAGCTGAGGAGTGTTTATACTGTGTTACAGATGTTAAACAGCTGAGGAGTGTTTACACTGTGCTACAGATGTTTAACAGCTGAGGAGTGTTTATACTGTGCTACAGATGTTAAACAGCTGAGGAGTGTTTATACTGTGCTACAGATGTTAAACAGCTGAGGAGTGTTTATACTGTGTTACAGATGTTAAACAGCTGACGAGTGTTTATACTGTGTTACAGATGTTAAACAGCTGAGGAGTGTTTACACTGTGCTACAGATGTTTAACAGCTGAGGAGTGTTTATACTGTGCAACAGATGTTAAACAGCTGAGGAGTTTTTATACAGCGTTACAGACCTTAAACAGCTGAGGAGTGTTTATACTGTGCTAAATATATTAAACAGCTGAGTAGTGTTTATACTGTGCTACAGATATTAAACAGCTGAGGAGTGTTTATACTGTGCTACAGATGTTAAACAGCTGAGGAGTGTTTATACTGTGTTACAGATGTTAAACAGCTGAGGAGTTTTTATGCTCTGCTACAGATGTTAAACATCTGAGGAGTGTTTATACTGTGCTACAGATGTTAAACAGCTGAAGAGTGTTTATACTGTGCTACATATGTTAAACAGCTGAAGAGTGTTTATACTGTGCTACATATGTTAAACAGCTGATGAGTGTTTATACTGTGTTACAGATGTTAAACAGCTGAGGAGTGTTTATCCTGTGCTACAGATGGTGAACAGCTGAGGAGTTTTTATACAGCGTTACAGAAGTTAAACAGCTGAGGAGTGTTTATACTGTGTTACATATGTTAAACAGCTGAGGAGTGTTTATACCGTGTTACAGATGTTAAACAGCTGAGGAGTGTTTATACTGCATTACATATGTTAAACAGCTGAGGAGTGTTTATACTGTGCTACAGATATTAAACAGCTGAGGAGTGTTTATACTGTGCTACAGATATTAAACAGCTAAGGAGTGTTTATACTGTGTTAGAGATGTTAAACAGCTGAGGAGTGTGTATACTGCATTAAAGATGTTAACAGCTGAGGAGGGTTTATACTGTGTTACAGATGTTAACAGCTGAGGAGTGTTTATACTGTGTTACAGATGTTATACAGCTGAGGAGTATTTATACTGTTTTACAGATGTTAAACAGCTGAGGAGTGTTTATACTGTGTTACAGATGTTAAACAGCTGAGGAGTGTTTACACTGTGCTGCAGATGTTTAACAGCTGAGGAGTGTTTATACTGTGCTACAGATGTTAAACAGCTGAGGAGTTTTTATACAGCGTTACAGACCTTAAACAGCTGAGGAGTGTTTATACTGTGCTACATATGTTAAACAGCTGAGGAGTGTTTATACTGTGTTACATATGATAAACAGCTGAGGAGTGTTTATACCGTGTTACAGATGTTAAACAGCTCAGTAGTGTTTATACTGCATTACAGATGTTAAACAGCTGAGGAGTGTTTATACTGTGCTACAGATATTAAACAGCTGAGGAGTGTTTATACTGTGCTACAGATATTAAACAGCTGAGGAGTGTTTATACTGTGTTACAGATGTTAAACAGCTGAGGAGTATTTATACTGCATTACCGATGTTAAAGCTGGGGAGTGTTTATACTGTGTTACAGATGTTAAACAGCTGAGGAGTGTTTATACTGTGTTAGAGACGTTAAACAGCTGAGGAGTGTTTATACTGCATTACAGATGTTAACAGCTGAGGAGTGTTTATACTGTGTTACAGATGTCAAACAGCTGAGGAGTTTTTATACTGTGCTACAGATGTTAAACAGCTGAGGAGTGTTTATACAGCGTTACAGATGTTATACAGCTGAGGATTTATTATACTGTGTTACAGATGTTAAACAGCTGATGAGTGTTTATACTGTGTTACATATGTTAAACAGCTGAGGAGTGTTTATACTGTGTTACAGATGTTAAACAGCTGAGGAGTGTTTATACTGTGCTACAGATGTTAAACAGCTGAGGAGTGTTTATACTGTGTTACAGATGTTAAACAGCTGAGGAGTGTTTATACTGTGTTACAGATGTTAAACAGCTGAGGAGTGTTTACACTGTGCTACAGATGTTTAACAGCTGAGGAGTGTTTATAATGTGCTACAGATGTTAAACAGCTGAGGAGTGTTTATACTGTGCTACAGATGTTAAACAGCTGAGGAGTGTTTATACTGTGTTACAGATGTTAAACAGCTGACGAGTGTTTATACTGTGTTACAGATGTTAAACAGCTGAGGAGTGTTTACACTGTGCTACAGATGTTTAACAGCTGAGGAGTGTTTATACTGTGCAACAGATGTTAAACAGCTGAGGAGTTTTTATACAGCGTTACAGACCTTAAACAGCTGAGGAGTGTTTATACTGTGCTAAATATATTAAACAGCTGAGGAGTGTTTATAGTGTGTTACATATGTTGAACAGCTGAGGAGTGTTTATACCGTGTTACAGATGTTAAACAGCTGAGTAGTGTTTATACTGCATTACAGATGTTAAACAGCTGAGGAGTGTTTATACTGTGCTACAGATATTAAACAGCTGAGGAGTGTTTATACTGTGCTACAGATATTAAACAGCTGAGGAGTGTTTATACTGTGCTACAGATGTTAAACAGCTGAGGAGTATTTATACTGCATTACCGATGTTAAAGCTGGGGAGTGTTTATACTGTGTTACATATGTTAAACAGCTGAGGAGTGTTTATACTGTGTTAGAGATGTTAAACAGCTGAGGAGTGTGTATACTGCATTAAAGATGTTAACAGCTGAGGAGGGTTTATACTGTGTTACAGATGTTAACAGCTGAGGAGTGTTTATACTGTTTTACAGATGTTATACAGCTGAGGAGTATTTATACTGTTTTACAGATGTTAAACAGCTGAGGAGTGTTTATAGGCCGCAACAGATGTTAAAGAGCTGAGGATTGTTTATACTGTGTTACAGATGTTAAACAGCTGAGGAGTGTTTATACTGTGCTACAGATATTAAACAGCTGAGGAGTGTTTATACTGTGCTACAGATGTTAAACAGCTGAGGAGTGTTTATACTGTGTTACAGATGTTAAAAAGCTGAGGAGTGTTTATACTGTGTTACAGATGTTAAACAGCTGAGGAGTGTTTATACTGTGTTACAGATGTTAAACAGCTGAGGATTGTTTATACTGCATTACATATGTTAAACAGCTGAGAAGTGTTTATACTTTTTTACAGATGTTAAACAGCTGAGGAGTGTTTATACTGTGCTACAGATGTTAAACAGCTGAGGAGTGTTTATACTGTGCAACAGATATTAAACAGCTGAGGATTGTTTATACTGCATTACAGATGTTATACAGCTGTGGAGTATTTATACTGTGTTACAGATGTTAAACAGCTGAGGAGTGTTTATAGGGCGCAACAGATGTTAAACAGCTGAGGAGTGTTTATACTGTGTTACAGATGTTAAACAGCTGAGTAGTGTCTATACTGCATTACAGATGTTAAACAGCTGAGGAGTGTTAATACTGTGCTACAGATATTAAACAGCTGAGGAGTGTTTATACTGTGCTACAGATATTAAACAGCTGAGGAGTGTTTATACTGTGCTACAGATGTTAAACAGCTGAGGAGTGTTTATACTGTGTTACAGATGTTAAACAGCTGAGGAGTATTTATACTGCATTACCGATGTTAAAGCTGGGGAGTGTTTATACTGTGTTACAGATGTTAAACAGCTGAGGAGTGTTTATACTGCATTACATATGTTAAACAGCTGAGGAGTGTGTATACTGCATTAAAGATGTTAACAGCTGAGGAGGGTTTATACTGTGTTACAGATGTTAACAGCTGAGGAGTGTTTATACTGTTTTACAGATGTTATACAGCTGAGGAGTATTTATACTGTTTTACAGATGTTAAACAGCTGAGGAGTGTTTATAGGCTGCAACAGATGTTAAAGAGCTGAGGATTGTTTATACTGTGTTACAGATGTTAAACAGCTGAGGAGTGTTTATACTGTGCTACAGATATTAAACAGCTGAGGAGTGTTTATACTGTGTTACAGATGTTAAACAGCTGAGGATTTTTTATGCTGTGCTACAGATGTTAAACAGCTGAGGAATGTTTATACTGCGTTACATATATTAAACAGCTGAGGAGTGTTTATACTGTGCTACAGATGTTAAACAGCTGAGGCGTGTTTATACTGCATTACAGATGTTAAACAGCTGAAGAGTGTTTATACTGTGCTACATATGTTAAACAGCTGAAGAGTGTTTATACTGTGTTACAGATGTTAAACAGCTGAGGAGTGTTTATACTGTGCTACATATGTTAAACAGCTGATGAGTGTTTATACTGTGTTACAGATGTTAAACAGCTGAAGAGTGTTTATACTGTGCTACATATGTTAAACAGCTGAAGAGTGTTTATACTGTGTTACAGATGTTAAACAGCTGAGGAGTGTTTATACTGTGCTACAGATGTTAAACAGCTGAGGGGTGTTTATACTGTGTCACAGATGTTAAACAGTTGAGGAGTGTTTACACTGTGTTACAGATGTTAAACAGCTGATGATTGTTTATACTGTGCTACAGATGTTAAACAGCCGAGGAGTGTTTATACTGTGTTACAGATGTTAAACAGCTGAGGAGTGTTTATACTGTGTTACAGATGTTAAACAGCTGAGGAGTGTTTATACTGTGCTACATATATTAAACAGCTGAGGAGTGTTTATACTGCATTACATATGTTAAACAGCTGAGTAGTGTTTATACTGTGCTACAGATGTTAAACAGCTGAGGAGTGTTTATACTGTGTTACAGATGTTAAACAGCTGAGGAGTTTTTATGCTGTGCTACAGATGTTAAACATCTGAGGAGTGTTTATACTGTGCTACAGATGTTAAACAGCTGAAGAGTGTTTATACTGTGCTACATATGTTAAACAGCTGAAGAGTGTTTATACTGTGCTACATATGTTAAACAGCTGATGAGTGTTTATACTGTGTTACAGATGTTAAACAGCTGATGAGTGTTTATCCTGTGCTACAGATGGTAAACAGCTGAGGGGTGTTTATACTGTGCTACAGATGTTAAACAGCTGAGGAGTTTTTATACAGCGTTACAGAAGTTAAACAGCTGAGGAGTGTTTATACTGTGTTACATATGTTAAACAGCTGAGGAGTGTTTATACCGTGTTACAGATGTTAAACAGCTGAGGAGTGTTTATACTGCATTACATATGTTAAACAGCTGAGGAGTGTTTATACTGTGCTACAGATATTAAACAGCTGAGGAGTGTTTATACTGTGCTACAGATATTAAACAGCTAAGGAGTGTTTATACTGTGTTAGAGATGTTAAACAGCTGAGGAGTGTGTATACTGCATTAAAGATGTTAACAGCTGAGGAGTGTTTATACTGTGTTACAGATGTTAACAGCTGAGGAGTGTTTATACTGTGTTACAGATGTTATACAGCTGAGGAGTATTTATACTGTTTTACAGATGTTAAACAGCTGAGGAGTGTTTATACTGTGTTACAGATGTTAAACAGCTGAGGAGTGTTTACACTGTGCTGCAGATGTTTAACAGCTGAGGAGTGTTTATACTGTGCTACTGATGTTAAACAGCTGAGGAGTTTTTATACAGCGTTACAGACCTTAAACAGCTGAGGAGTGTTTATACTGTGTTACATATGATAAACAGCTGAGGAGTGTTTATACCGTGTTACAGATGTTAAACAGCTCAGTAGTGTTTATACTGCATTACAGATGTTAAACAGCTGAGGAGTGTTTATACTGTGCTACAGATATTAAACAGCTGAGGAGTGTTTATACTGTGCTACAGATATTAAACAGCTGAGGAGTGTTTATACTGTGTTACAGATGTTAAACAGCTGAGGAGTATTTATACTGCATTACCGATGTTAAAGCTGGGGAGTGTTTATACTGTGTTACAGATGTTAAACAGCTGAGGAGTGTTTATACTGTGTTAGAGACGTTAAACAGCTGAGGAGTGTTTATACTGCATTACAGATGTTAACAGCTGAGGAGTGTTTATACTGTGTTACAGATGTCAAACAGCTGAGGAGTTTTTATACTGTGCTACAGATGTTAAACAGCTGAGGAGTGTTTATACAGCGTTACAGATGTTATACAGCTGAGGATTTTTTATACTGTGTTACAGATGTTAAACAGCTGATGAGTGTTTATACTGTGTTACATATGTTAAACAGCTGAGGAGTGTTTATACTGTGTTACAGATGTTAAACAGCTGAGGAGTGTTTATACTGTGCTACAGATGTTAAACAGCTGAGGAGTGTTTATACTGTGTTACAGATGTTAAACAGCTGAGGAGTGTTTATACTGTGTTACAGATGTTAAACAGCTGAGGAGTATTTATACTGCATTACCGATGTTAAAGCTGAGGAGTGTTTATACTGTGTTTCAGATGTTAAACAGCTGAGGAGTGTTTATACTGCATTAAAGATGTTAACAGCTGAGGAGGGTTTATACTGTGTTACAGATGTTAACAGCTGATGAGTGTTTATACTGTTTTACAGATGTTAAACAGCTGAGGAGTGTTTATAGGCCGCAACAGATGTTAAAGAGCTGAGGATTGTTTATACTGTGTTACAGATGTTAAACAGCTGAGGAGTGTTTATACTGTGCTACAGATATTAAACAGCTGAGGAGTGTTTATACTGTGTTACAGATGTTAAACAGCTGAGGATTTTTTATGCTGTGCTACAGATGTTAAACAGCTGAGGAATGTTTATACTGCGTTACATATATTAAACAGCTGAGGAGTGTTTATACTGTGCTACAGATGTTAAACAGCTGAGGCGTGTTTATACTGTGCTACAGATGTTAAACAGCTGAAGAGTGTTTATACTGTGCTACATATGTTAAACAGCTGAGGAATGTTTATACTGCGTTACATATATTAAACAGCTGAGGAGTGTTTATACTGTGCTACAGATGTTAAACAGCTGAGGAGTGTTTATACTGTGCTACAGATGTTAAACAGCTGAAGAGTGTTTATACTGTGCTACAGATGTTAAACAGCTGAAGAGTGTTTATACTGTGTTACAGATGTTAAACAGCTGAGGAGTGTTTATACTGTGCTACATATGTTAAACAGCTGATGAGTGTTTATACTGTGTTACAGATGTTAAACAGCTGAAGAGTGTTTATACTGTGCTACATATGTTAAACAGCTGAAGAGTGTTTATACTGTGTTACAGATGTTAAACAGCTGAGGAGTGTTTATACTGTGCTACAGATGTTAAACAGCTGAGGGGTGTTTATACTGTGTCACAGATGTTAAACAGCTGAGGAGTGTTTACACTGTGTTACAGATGTTAAACAGCTGATGATTGTTTATACTGTGCTACAGATGTTAAACAGCCGAGGAGTGTTTATACTGTGTTACAGATGTTAAACAGCTGAGGAGTGTTTATACTGTGTTACAGATGTTAAACAGCTGAGGAGTGTTTATACTGTGCTACATATATTAAACAGCTGAGGAGTGTTTATACTGCATTACATATGTTAAACAGCTGAGTAGTGTTTATACTGTGCTACAGATATTAAACAGCTGAGGAGTGTTTATACTGTGCTACAGATGTTAACAGCTGAGGAGTGTTTATACTGTGTTACAGATGTTAAACAGCTGAGGAGTTTTTATGCTGTGCTACAGATGTTAAACATCTGAGGAGTGTTTATACTGTGCTACAGATGTTAAACAGCTGAAGAGTGTTTATACTGTGCTACATATGTTAAACAGCTGATGAGTGTTTATACTGTGTTACAGATGTTAAACAGCTGATGAGTGTTTATCCTGTGCTACAGATGGTAAACAGCTGAGGAGTGTTTATACTGTGCTACAGATGTTAAACAGCTGAGGAGTTTTTATACAGCGTTACAGAAGTTAAACAGCTGAGGAGTGTTTATACTGTGTTACATATGTTAAACAGCTGAGGAGTGTTTATACCGTGTTACAGATGTTAAACAGCTGAGGAGTGTTTATACTGCATTACATATGTTAAACAGCTGAGGAGTGTTTATACTGTGCTACAGATATTAAACAGCTAAGGAGTGTTTATACTGTGTTAGAGATGTTAAACAGCTGAGGAGTGTGTATACTGCATTAAAGATGTTAACAGCTGAGGAGGGTTTATACTGTGTTACAGATGTTAACAGCTGAGGAGTGTTTATACTGTGGTACAGATGTTATACAGCTGAGGAGTATTTATACTGTTTTACAGATGTTAAACAGCTGAGGAGTGTTTATACTGTGTTACAGATGTTAAACAGCTGAGGAGTGTTTACACTGTGCTGCAGATGTTTAACAGCTGAGGAGTGTTTATACTGTGCTACAGATGTTAAACAGCTGAGGAGTTTTTATACAGCGTTACAGACCTTAAACAGCTGAGGAGTGTTTATACTGTGCTACATATGTTAAACAGCTGAGGAGTGTTTATACTGTGTTACATATGATAAACAGCTGAGGAGTGTTTATACCGTGTTACAGATGTTAAACAGCTCAGTAGTGTTTATACTGCATTACAGATGTTAAACAGCTGAGGAGTGTTTATACTGTGCTACAGATATTAAACAGCTGAGGAGTGTTTATACTGTGCTACAGATATTAAACAGCTGAGGAGTGTTTATACTGTGTTACAGATGTTAAACAGCTGAGGAGTATTTATACTGCATTACCGATGTTAAAGCTGGGGAGTGTTTATACTGTGTTACAGATGTTAAACAGCTGAGGAGTGTTTATACTGTGTTAGAGACGTTAAACAGCTCAGTAGTGTTTATACTGCATTACAGATGTTAAACAGCTGAGGAGTGTTTATACTGTGCTACAGATATTAAACAGCTGAGGAGTGTTTATACTGTGCTACAGATATTAAACAGCTGAGGAGTGTTTATACTGTGTTACAGATGTTAAACAGCTGAGGAGTATTTATACTGCATTACCGATGTTAAAGCTGGGGAGTGTTTATACTGTGTTACAGATGTTAAACAGCTGAGGAGTGTTTATACTGTGTTAGAGACGTTAAACAGCTGAGGAGTGTTTATACTGCATTACAGATGTTAACAGCTGAGGAGTGTTTATACTGTGTTACAGATGTCAAACAGCTGAGGAGTTTTTATACTGTGCTACAGATGTTAAACAGCTGAGGAGTGTTTATACAGCGTTACAGATGTTATACAGCTGAGGATTTTTTATACTGTGTTACAGATGTTAAACAGCTGATGAGTGTTTATACTGTGTTACATATGTTAAACAGCTGAGGAGTGTTTATAGTGTGTTACATATGTTGAACAGCTGAGGAGTGTTTATACCGTGTTACAGATGTTAAACAGCTGAGTAGTGTTTATACTGCATTACAGATGTTAAACAGCTGAGGAGTGTTTATACTGTGCTACAGATATTAAACAGCTGAGGAGTGTTTATACTGTTTTACAGATATTAAACAGCTGAGGAGTGTTTATACTGTGCTACAGATGTTAAACAGCTGAGGAGTGTTTATACTGTGTTACAGATGTTAAACAGCTGAGGAGTATTTATACTGCATTACCGATGTTAAAGCTGGGGAGTGTTTATACTGTGTTACATATGTTAAACAGCTGAGGAGTGTTTATACTGCATTAAAGATGTTAACAGCTGAGGAGGGTTTATACTGTGTTACAGATGTTAACAGCTGAGGAGTGTTTATACTGTTTTACAGATGTTATACAGCTGAGGAGTATTTATACTGTTTTACAGATGTTAAACAGCTGAGGAGTGTTTATAGGCCGCAACAGATGTTAAAGAGCTGAGGATTGTTTATACTGTGTTACAGATGTTAAACAGCTGAGGAGTGTTTATACTGTGCTACAGATATTAAACAGCTGAGGAGTGTTTATACTGTGCTACAGATGTTAAACAGCTGAGGAGTGTTTATACTGTGTTACAGATGTTAAAAAGCTGAGGAGTGTTTATACTGTGTTACAGATGTTAAACAGCTGAGGAGTGTTTATACTGTGTTACATATGTTAAACAGCTGTGGAGTGTTTATACTGCATTACATATGTTAAACAGCTGAGAAGTGTTTATACTTTTTTACAGATGTTAAACATCTGAGGAGTGTTTATACTGTGCTACAGATATTAAACAGCTGAGGCGTGTTTATACTGCATTACAGATATTAAACAGCTGAGGAGTGTTTATACTGTTTTACAGATGTTAAACAGCTGAGGAGTGTTTATACTGTGCTACAGATGTTAAACAGCTGAGGAGTGTTTATACTGTGCTACAGATATTAAACAGCTGAGGAGTGTTTATACTGCATTACAGATGTTAACAGCTGAGGAGTGTTTATACTGTGTTACAGATGTTAAACAGCTGAGAAGTGTTTATACTTTTTTACAGATGTTAAACAGCTGAGGAGTGTTTATACTGTGCTACAGATGTTAAACAGCTGAGGAGTGTTTATACTGTGCAACAGATATTAAACAGCTGAGGATTGTTTATACTGCATTACAGATGTTATACAGCTGTGGAGTATTTATACTGTGTTACAGATGTTAAACAGCTGAGGAGTGTTTATAGGGCGCAACAGATGTTAAACAGCTGAGGAGTGTTTATACTGTGTTACAGATGTTAAACAGCTGAGTAGTGTCTATACTGCATTACAGATGTTAAACAGCTGAGGAGTGTTTATACTGTGCTGCAGATGTTTAACAGCTGAGGAGTGTTTATACTGTGCTACAGATGTTAAACAGCTGAGGAGTTTTTATACAGCGTTACAGACCTTAAACAGCTGAGGAGTGTTTATACTGTGCTACATATGTTAAACAGCTGAGGAGTGTTTATACTGTGTTACATATGATAAACAGCTGAGGAGTGTTTATACCGTGTTACAGATGTTAAACAGCTCAGTAGTGTTTATACTGCATTACAGATGTTAAACAGCTGAGGAGTGTTTATACTGTGTTACAGATGTTAAACAGCTGAGGAGTGTTTATACTGTGTTAGAGACGTTAAACAGCTGAGGAGTGTTTATACTGCATTACAGATGTTAACAGCTGAGGAGTGTTTATACTGTGTTACAGATGTCAAACAGCTGAGGAGTTTTTATACTGTGCTACAGATGTTAAACAGCTGAGGAGTGTTTATACAGCGTTACAGATGTTATACAGCTGAGGATTTTTTATACTGTGTTACAGATGTTAAACAGCTGATGAGTGTTTATACTGTGTTACATATGTTAAACAGCTGAGGAGTGTTTATACTGTGTTACAGATGTTAAACAGCTGAGGAGTGTTTATACTGTGCTACAGATGTTAAACAGCTGAGGAGTGTTTATACTGTGTTACAGATGTTAAACAGCTGAGGAGTGTTTATACTGTGCTAAATATGTTAAACAGCTGAGGAGTGTTTATAGTGTGTTACATATGTTGAACAGCTGAGGAGTGTTTATACCGTGTTACAGATGTTAAACAGCTGAGTAGTGTTTATACTGTGCTACAGATATTAAACAGCTGAGGAGTGTTTATACTGTGCTACAGATATTAAACAGCTGAGGAGTGTTTATACTGTGCTACAGATGTTAAACAGCTGAGGAGTGTTTATACTGTGTTACAGATGTTAAACAGCTGAGGAGTATTTATGCTGCATTACCGATGTTAAAGCTGGGGAGTGTTTATACTATGTTACATATGTTAAACAGCTGAGGAGTGTTTATACTGTGTTAGAGATGTTAAACAGCTGAGGAGTGTGTATACTGCATTAAAGATGTTAACAGCTGAGGAGGGTTTATACTGTGTTACAGATGTTAACAGCTGAGGAGTGTTTATACTGTTTTACAGATGTTATACAGCTGAGGAGTATTTATACTGTTTTACAGATGTTAAACAGCTGAGGAGTGTTTATAGGCCGCAACAGATGTTAAAGAGCTGAGGATTGTTTATACTGTGTTACAGATGTTAAACAGCTGAGGAGTGTTTATACTGTGCTACAGATATTAAACAGCTGTGGAGTGTTTATACTGTGCTACAGATGTTAAACAGCTGAGGAGTGTTTATACTGTGTTACAGATGTTAAAAAGCTGAGGAGTGTTTATACTGTGTTACAGATGTTAAACAGCTGAGGAGTGTTTATACTGTGTTACATATGTTAAACAGCTGTGGAGTGTTTATACTGTGTTACAGATGTTAAACATCTGAGGAGTGTTTATACTGTGCTACAGATATTAAACAGCTGAGGCGTGTTTATACTGCATTACAGATATTAAACAGCTGAGGAGTGTTTATACTGTTTTACAGATGTTAAACAGCTGAGGAGTGTTTATACTGTGCTACAGATGTTAAACAGCTGAGGAGTGTTTATACTGTGCTACAGATATTAAACAGCTGAGGAGTGTTTATACTGCATTACAGATGTTAACAGCTGAGGAGTGTTTATACTGTGTTAGAGATGTTAAACAGCTGAGGATTGTTTATACTGCATTACATATGTTAAACAGCTGAGAAGTGTTTATACTTTTTTACAGATGTTAAACAGCTGAGGAGTGTTTATACTGTGCTACAGATGTTAACAGCTGAGGAGTGTTTATACTGTTTTACAGATGTTATACAGCTGAGGAGTATTTATACTGTTTTACAGATGTTAAACAGCTGAGGAGTGTTTATAGGCCGCAACAGATGTTAAAGAGCTGAGGATTGTTTATACTGTGTTACAGATGTTAAACAGCTGAGGAGTGTTTATACTGTGCTACAGATATTAAACAGCTGAGGAGTGTTTATACTGTGCTACAGATGTTAAACAGCTGAGGAGTGTTTATACTGTGCTACAGATATTAAACAGCTGAGGAGTGTTTATACTGTGCTACAGATGTTAAACAGCTGAGGAGTGTTTATACTGTGTTACAGATGTTAAAAAGCTGAGGAGTGTTTATACTGTGTTACAGATGTTAGACAGCTGTGGAGTGTTTATACTGTGTTACAGATGTTAAACATCTGAGGAGTGTTTATACTGTGCTACAGATATTAAACAGCTGAGGAGTGTTTATACTGTTTTACAGATGTTAAACAGCTGAGGAGTGTTTATACTGTGCTACAGATGTTAAACAGCTGAGGAGTGTTTATACTGTGCTACAGATATTAAACAGCTGAGGAGTGTTTATACTGCATTACAGATGTTAACAGCTGAGGAGTGTTTATACTGTGTTACAGATGTTAAACAGCTGAGGATTGTTTATACTGCATTACATATGTTAAATTGCTGAGGAGTGTTTATACTTTTTTACAGATGTTAAACAGCTGAGGAGTGTTTATACTGTGCAACAGATGTTAAACAGCTGAGGAGTGTTTATACTGTGCAACAGATATTAAACAGCTGAGGAGTGTACATACTGCATTACAGATGTTATACAGCTGTGGAGTATTTATACTGTGTTACAGATGTTAAACAGCTGAGGAGTGTTTATAGGGCGCAACAGATGTTAAACAGCTGAGGAGTGTTTATACTGTGTCACAGATGTTAAACAGCTGAGGAGTGTTTATACTGTGCTACATATATTAAACAGCCGAGGAGTGTTTATACTGTGTTACAGATGTTAAACAGCTGAGGCGTGTTTATATTGTGTTACAGATGTTAAACATCTGAGGAGTGTTTATACTGTGTTACAGATGTTAAACAGCTGAGGAGTGTTTATACTGTGCTACATATATTAAACAGCTTAGAAGTGTTTATACAGCGTTACAGATGTTATACAGCTGAGGATTTTTTATACTGTGTTACAGATGTTAAACAGCTGAGGAGTGTTTATACTGTATTACAGGTGTTAAACAGCTGAGGAGTATTTATACTGCATTACCGATGTTAAAGCTGGGGAGTATTTATACTGTGTTACAGATGTTAAACAGCTGAGGAGTGTTTATACTTTGTTAGAGATGTTAAACAGCTGAGGAGTGTTTATACTGCATTACAGATGTTAACAGCTGAGGAGGGTTTATACTGTGTTACAGATGTTAACAGCTGAGGAGTGTTTATACTGTGTTACAGATGTTAAACAGCTGAGGAGTTTTTATACTGTGCTACAGATGTTAAACAGCTGAGGAGTGTTTATACTACGTTACATATATTAAACAGCTGTGGAGTGTTTATACTGTGTTACAGATGTTAAACATCTGAGGAGTGTTTATACTGTGCTACAGATATTAAACAGCTGAGGCGTGTTTATACTGCATTACAGATGTTAAACAGCTGAGGAGTGTTTATAGTGTTTTACAGATGTTAAACAGCTGAGGAGTGTTTATACTCTGCTACAGATGTTAAACAGCTGAGGAGTGTTTATACTGTGCTACAGATATTAAACAGCTGAGGAGAGTTTATACTGCATTACAGATGTTAACAGCTGAGGAGTGTTTATACTGTGTTACAGATGTTAAACAGCTGAGGATTGTTTATACTGCATTACATATGTTAAACAGCTGAGGAGTGTTTATACTTTTTTACAGATGTCAAACAGCTGAGGAGTGTTTATACTGTGCTACAGATGTTAAACAGCTGAGGAGTGTTCATACTGTGCAACAGATATTAAACAGCTGAGGAGTGTTTATACTGCATTACAGATGTTATACAGCTGAGGAGTATTTATACTGTGTTACAGATGTTAAACAGCTGAGGAGTGTTTATAGGGCGCAACAGATGTTAAACAGCTGAGGAGTGTTTATACGGTGTTACAGATGTTAAACAACTGAGGAGTGTTTATACTGTGCTACATATATTAAACAGCCGAGGAGTGTTTATACTGTGTTACAGATGTTAAACAGCTGAGGAGTGTTTATACTCTGTTACAGATGCTAAACAGCTGAGGAGTGTTTATAGGGCGCAACAGATGTTAAACAGCTGAGGAGTGTTTATACTGTGTTACAGATGTTAAACAGCTGAGGAGTGTTTATACTGTGTTACAGATGTTAAACAGCTGAGGAGTGTTTATACTGTGCTACATATATTAAACAGCTTAGAAGTGTTTATACAGCGTTACAGATGTTATACAGCTGAGGATTTTTTATACTGTGTTACAGATGTTAAACAGCTGATGAGTGTTTATACTGTGTTACATATGTTAAACAGCTGAGGAGTGTTTATACTGTGTTACAGATGTTAAACAGCTGAGGAGTGTTTATACTGTGTTACAGATGTTAAACAGCTGAGGAGTGTTTACACTGTGCTACAGATGTTTAACAGCTGAGGAGTGTTTATACTGTGCTACAGATGTTAAACAGCTGAGGAGTTTTTATACAGCGTTACAGACCTTAAACAGCTGAGGAGTGTTTATACTGTGCTAAATATGTTAAACAGCTGAGGATTGTTTATAGTGTGTTACATATGTTGAACAGCTGAGGAGTGTTTATACCGTGTTACAGATGTTAAACAGCTGAGTAGTGTTTATACTGCATTACAGATGTTAAACAGCTGAGGAGTGTTTATACTGTGCTACAGATGTTAAACAGCTGAGGAGTATTTATACTGCATTACCGATGTTAAAGCTGGGGAGTGTTTATACTGTGTTACAGATGTTAAACAGCTGAGGAGTGTTTATACTGTGTTAGAGACGTTAAACAGCTCAGTAGTGTTTATACTGCATTACAGATGTTAAACAGCTGAGGAGTGTTTATACTGTGCTACAGATATTAAACAGCTGAGGAGTGTTTATACTGTGCTACAGATATTAAACAGCTGAGGAGTGTTTATACTGTGTTACAGATGTTAAACAGCTGAGGAGTATTTATACTGCATTACCGATGTTAAAGCTGGGGAGTGTTTATACTGTGTTACAGATGTTAAACAGCTGAGGAGTGTTTATACTGTGTTAGAGACGTTAAACAGCTGAGGAGTGTTTATACTGCATTACAGATGTTAACAGCTGAGGAGTGTTTATACTGTGTTACAGATGTCAAACAGCTGAGGAGTTTTTATACTGTGCTACAGATGTTAAACAGCTGAGGAGTGTTTATACAGCGTTACAGATGTTATACAGCTGAGGATTTTTTATACTGTGTTACAGATGTTAAACAGCTGATGAGTGTTTATACTGTGTTACATATGTTAAACAGCTGAGGAGTGTTTATAGTGTGTTACATATGTTGAACAGCTGAGGAGTGTTTATACCGTGTTACAGATGTTAAACAGCTGAGTAGTGTTTATACTGCATTACAGATGTTAAACAGCTGAGGAGTGTTTATACTGTGCTACAGATATTAAACAGCTGAGGAGTGTTTATACTGTTTTACAGATATTAAACAGCTGAGGAGTGTTTATACTGTGCTACAGATGTTAAACAGCTGAGGAGTGTTTATACTGTGTTACAGATGTTAAACAGCTGAGGAGTATTTATACTGCATTACCGATGTTAAAGCTGGGGAGTGTTTATACTGTGTTACATATGTTAAACAGCTGAGGAGTGTTTATACTGCATTAAAGATGTTAACAGCTGAGGAGGGTTTATACTGTGTTACAGATGTTAACAGCTGAGGAGTGTTTATACTGTTTTACAGATGTTATACAGCTGAGGAGTATTTATACTGTTTTACAGATGTTAAACAGCTGAGGAGTGTTTATAGGCCGCAACAGATGTTAAAGAGCTGAGGATTGTTTATACTGTGTTACAGATGTTAAACAGCTGAGGAGTGTTTATACTGTGCTACAGATATTAAACAGCTGAGGAGTGTTTATACTGTGCTACAGATGTTAAACAGCTGAGGAGTGTTTATACTGTGTTACAGATGTTAAAAAGCTGAGGAGTGTTTATACTGTGTTACAGATGTTAAACAGCTGAGGAGTGTTTATACTGTGTTACATATGTTAAACAGCTGTGGAGTGTTTATACTGCATTACATATGTTAAACAGCTGAGAAGTGTTTATACTTTTTTACAGATGTTAAACATCTGAGGAGTGTTTATACTGTGCTACAGATATTAAACAGCTGAGGCGTGTTTATACTGCATTACAGATATTAAACAGCTGAGGAGTGTTTATACTGTTTTACAGATGTTAAACAGCTGAGGAGTGTTTATACTGTGCTACAGATGTTAAACAGCTGAGGAGTGTTTATACTGTGCTACAGATATTAAACAGCTGAGGAGTGTTTATACTGCATTACAGATGTTAACAGCTGAGGAGTGTTTATACTGTGTTACAGATGTTAAACAGCTGAGGATTGTTTATACTGCATTACATATGTTAAACAGCTGAGAAGTGTTTATACTTTTTTACAGATGTTAAACAGCTGAGGAGTGTTTATACTGTGCTACAGATGTTAAACAGCTGAGGAGTGTTTATACTGTGCAACAGATATTAAACAGCTGAGGATTGTTTATACTGCATTACAGATGTTATACAGCTGTGGAGTATTTATACTGTGTTACAGATGTTAAACAGCTGAGGAGTGTTTATAGGGCGCAACAGATGTTAAACAGCTGAGGAGTGTTTATACTGTGTTACAGATGTTAAACAGCTGAGTAGTGTCTATACTGCATTACAGATGTTAAACAGCTGAGGAGTGTTTATACTGTGCTGCAGATGTTTAACAGCTGAGGAGTGTTTATACTGTGCTACAGATGTTAAACAGCTGAGGAGTTTTTATACAGCGTTACAGACCTTAAACAGCTGAGGAGTGTTTATACTGTGCTACATATGTTAAACAGCTGAGGAGTGTTTATACTGTGTTACATATGATAAACAGCTGAGGAGTGTTTATACCGTGTTACAGATGTTAAACAGCTCAGTAGTGTTTATACTGCATTACAGATGTTAAACAGCTGAGGAGTGTTTATACTGTGTTACAGATGTTAAACAGCTGAGGAGTGTTTATACTGTGTTAGAGACGTTAAACAGCTGAGGAGTGTTTATACTGCATTACAGATGTTAACAGCTGAGGAGTGTTTATACTGTGTTACAGATGTCAAACAGCTGAGGAGTTTTTATACTGTGCTACAGATGTTAAACAGCTGAGGAGTGTTTATACAGCGTTACAGATGTTATACAGCTGAGGATTTTTTATACTGTGTTACAGATGTTAAACAGCTGATGAGTGTTTATACTGTGTTACATATGTTAAACAGCTGAGGAGTGTTTATACTGTGTTACAGATGTTAAACAGCTGAGGAGTGTTTATACTGTGCTACAGATGTTAAACAGCTGAGGAGTGTTTATACTGTGTTACAGATGTTAAACAGCTGAGGAGTGTTTATACTGTGCTAAATATGTTAAACAGCTGAGGAGTGTTTATAGTGTGTTACATATGTTGAACAGCTGAGGAGTGTTTATACCGTGTTACAGATGTTAAACAGCTGAGTAGTGTTTATACTGTGCTACAGATATTAAACAGCTGAGGAGTGTTTATACTGTGCTACAGATATTAAACAGCTGAGGAGTGTTTATACTGTGCTACAGATGTTAAACAGCTGAGGAGTGTTTATACTGTGTTACAGATGTTAAACAGCTGAGGAGTATTTATGCTGCATTACCGATGTTAAAGCTGGGGAGTGTTTATACTATGTTACATATGTTAAACAGCTGAGGAGTGTTTATACTGTGTTAGAGATGTTAAACAGCTGAGGAGTGTGTATACTGCATTAAAGATGTTAACAGCTGAGGAGGGTTTATACTGTGTTACAGATGTTAACAGCTGAGGAGTGTTTATACTGTTTTACAGATGTTATACAGCTGAGGAGTATTTATACTGTTTTACAGATGTTAAACAGCTGAGGAGTGTTTATAGGCCGCAACAGATGTTAAAGAGCTGAGGATTGTTTATACTGTGTTACAGATGTTAAACAGCTGAGGAGTGTTTATACTGTGCTACAGATATTAAACAGCTGTGGAGTGTTTATACTGTGCTACAGATGTTAAACAGCTGAGGAGTGTTTATACTGTGTTACAGATGTTAAAAAGCTGAGGAGTGTTTATACTGTGTTACAGATGTTAAACAGCTGAGGAGTGTTTATACTGTGTTACATATGTTAAACAGCTGTGGAGTGTTTATACTGTGTTACAGATGTTAAACATCTGAGGAGTGTTTATACTGTGCTACAGATATTAAACAGCTGAGGCGTGTTTATACTGCATTACAGATATTAAACAGCTGAGGAGTGTTTATACTGTTTTACAGATGTTAAACAGCTGAGGAGTGTTTATACTGTGCTACAGATGTTAAACAGCTGAGGAGTGTTTATACTGTGCTACAGATATTAAACAGCTGAGGAGTGTTTATACTGCATTACAGATGTTAACAGCTGAGGAGTGTTTATACTGTGTTAGAGATGTTAAACAGCTGAGGATTGTTTATACTGCATTACATATGTTAAACAGCTGAGAAGTGTTTATACTTTTTTACAGATGTTAAACAGCTGAGGAGTGTTTATACTGTGCTACAGATGTTAACAGCTGAGGAGTGTTTATACTGTTTTACAGATGTTATACAGCTGAGGAGTATTTATACTGTTTTACAGATGTTAAACAGCTGAGGAGTGTTTATAGGCCGCAACAGATGTTAAAGAGCTGAGGATTGTTTATACTGTGTTACAGATGTTAAACAGCTGAGGAGTGTTTATACTGTGCTACAGATATTAAACAGCTGAGGAGTGTTTATACTGTGCTACAGATGTTAAACAGCTGAGGAGTGTTTATACTGTGCTACAGATATTAAACAGCTGAGGAGTGTTTATACTGTGCTACAGATGTTAAACAGCTGAGGAGTGTTTATACTGTGTTACAGATGTTAAAAAGCTGAGGAGTGTTTATACTGTGTTACAGATGTTAGACAGCTGTGGAGTGTTTATACTGTGTTACAGATGTTAAACATCTGAGGAGTGTTTATACTGTGCTACAGATATTAAACAGCTGAGGAGTGTTTATACTGTTTTACAGATGTTAAACAGCTGAGGAGTGTTTATACTGTGCTACAGATGTTAAACAGCTGAGGAGTGTTTATACTGTGCTACAGATATTAAACAGCTGAGGAGTGTTTATACTGCATTACAGATGTTAACAGCTGAGGAGTGTTTATACTGTGTTACAGATGTTAAACAGCTGAGGATTGTTTATACTGCATTACATATGTTAAATTGCTGAGGAGTGTTTATACTTTTTTACAGATGTTAAACAGCTGAGGAGTGTTTATACTGTGCAACAGATGTTAAACAGCTGAGGAGTGTTTATACTGTGCAACAGATATTAAACAGCTGAGGAGTGTACATACTGCATTACAGATGTTATACAGCTGTGGAGTATTTATACTGTGTTACAGATGTTAAACAGCTGAGGAGTGTTTATAGGGCGCAACAGATGTTAAACAGCTGAGGAGTGTTTATACTGTGTCACAGATGTTAAACAGCTGAGGAGTGTTTATACTGTGCTACATATATTAAACAGCCGAGGAGTGTTTATACTGTGTTACAGATGTTAAACAGCTGAGGCGTGTTTATATTGTGTTACAGATGTTAAACATCTGAGGAGTGTTTATACTGTGTTACAGATGTTAAACAGCTGAGGAGTGTTTATACTGTGCTACATATATTAAACAGCTTAGAAGTGTTTATACAGCGTTACAGATGTTATACAGCTGAGGATTTTTTATACTGTGTTACAGATGTTAAACAGCTGAGGAGTGTTTATACTGTATTACAGGTGTTAAACAGCTGAGGAGTATTTATACTGCATTACCGATGTTAAAGCTGGGGAGTATTTATACTGTGTTACAGATGTTAAACAGCTGAGGAGTGTTTATACTTTGTTAGAGATGTTAAACAGCTGAGGAGTGTTTATACTGCATTACAGATGTTAACAGCTGAGGAGGGTTTATACTGTGTTACAGATGTTAACAGCTGAGGAGTGTTTATACTGTGTTACAGATGTTAAACAGCTGAGGAGTTTTTATACTGTGCTACAGATGTTAAACAGCTGAGGAGTGTTTATACTACGTTACATATATTAAACAGCTGTGGAGTGTTTATACTGTGTTACAGATGTTAAACATCTGAGGAGTGTTTATACTGTGCTACAGATATTAAACAGCTGAGGCGTGTTTATACTGCATTACAGATGTTAAACAGCTGAGGAGTGTTTATAGTGTTTTACAGATGTTAAACAGCTGAGGAGTGTTTATACTCTGCTACAGATGTTAAACAGCTGAGGAGTGTTTATACTGTGCTACAGATATTAAACAGCTGAGGAGAGTTTATACTGCATTACAGATGTTAACAGCTGAGGAGTGTTTATACTGTGTTACAGATGTTAAACAGCTGAGGATTGTTTATACTGCATTACATATGTTAAACAGCTGAGGAGTGTTTATACTTTTTTACAGATGTCAAACAGCTGAGGAGTGTTTATACTGTGCTACAGATGTTAAACAGCTGAGGAGTGTTCATACTGTGCAACAGATATTAAACAGCTGAGGAGTGTTTATACTGCATTACAGATGTTATACAGCTGAGGAGTATTTATACTGTGTTACAGATGTTAAACAGCTGAGGAGTGTTTATAGGGCGCAACAGATGTTAAACAGCTGAGGAGTGTTTATACGGTGTTACAGATGTTAAACAACTGAGGAGTGTTTATACTGTGCTACATATATTAAACAGCCGAGGAGTGTTTATACTGTGTTACAGATGTTAAACAGCTGAGGAGTGTTTATACTCTGTTACAGATGCTAAACAGCTGAGGAGTGTTTATAGGGCGCAACAGATGTTAAACAGCTGAGGAGTGTTTATACTGTGTTACAGATGTTAAACAGCTGAGGAGTGTTTATACTGTGTTACAGATGTTAAACAGCTGAGGAGTGTTTATACTGTGCTACATATATTAAACAGCTTAGAAGTGTTTATACAGCGTTACAGATGTTATACAGCTGAGGATTTTTTATACTGTGTTACAGATGTTAAACAGCTGATGAGTGTTTATACTGTGTTACATATGTTAAACAGCTGAGGAGTGTTTATACTGTGTTACAGATGTTAAACAGCTGAGGAGTGTTTATACTGTGTTACAGATGTTAAACAGCTGAGGAGTGTTTACACTGTGCTACAGATGTTTAACAGCTGAGGAGTGTTTATACTGTGCTACAGATGTTAAACAGCTGAGGAGTTTTTATACAGCGTTACAGACCTTAAACAGCTGAGGAGTGTTTATACTGTGCTAAATATGTTAAACAGCTGAGGATTGTTTATAGTGTGTTACATATGTTGAACAGCTGAGGAGTGTTTATACCGTGTTACAGATGTTAAACAGCTGAGTAGTGTTTATACTGCATTACAGATGTTAAACAGCTGAGGAGTGTTTATACTGTGCTACAGATGTTAAACAGCTGAGGAGTGTTTATACTGTGTTACAGATGTTAAACAGCTGAGGAGTGTTTATACTGTGTTACAGATGTTAAACAGCTGAGGAGTGTTTACACTGTGCTACAGATGTTTAACAGCTGAGGAGTGTTTATACTGTGCTACAGATGTTAAACAGCTGAGGAGTTTTTATACAGCGTTACAGACCTTAAACAGCTGAGGAGTGTTTATACTGTGCTAAATATGTTAAACAGCTGAGGATTGTTTATAGTGTGTTACATATGTTGAACAGCTGAGGAGTGTTTATACCGTGTTACAGATGTTAAACAGCTGAGTAGTGTTTATACTGCATTACAGATGTTAAACAGCTGAGGAGTGTTTATACTGTGTTACAGATGTTAAACAGCTGAGGAATGTTTATACTGTGCTACAATGTTAAACAGCTGAGGAGTGTTTATACTGTGCAACATATATTAAACAGCTGAGGAGTGTTTATACTGCATTACAGATGTTACACAGCTGATGAGTTTTTATAGGGCGCAACAGATGTTAAACAGCTGAGGAGTGTTTATACTGTGTTACAGATGTTAAACAGCTGAGGAGTGTTTATACTGTGCTACATATATTAAACAGCCGAGGAGTGTTTATACTGTGTTACAGATGTTAAACAGCTGAGGCGTGTTTATATTGTGTTACAGATGTTAAACAGCTGAGGAGTGTTTATACTGTGTTACAGATGTTAAACAGCTGAGGAGTGTTTATACTGTGCTACATATATTAAACAGCTTAGAAGTGTTTATACAGCGTTACAGATGTTATACAGCTGAGGATTTTTTATACTGTGTTGCAGATGTTAAACAGCTGAGGAGTGTTTATACTGTATTACAGATGTTAAACAGCTGAGGAGTATTTATACTGCATTACCGATGTTAAAGCTGGGGAGTGTTTATACTGTGTGACAGATGTTAAACAGCTGAGGAGTGTTTATACTGTGTTAGAGATGTTAAACAGCTGAGGAGTGTTTATACTGCATTACAGATGTTAACAGCTGAGAAGGGTTTATACTGTGTTACAGATGTTAACAGCTGAGGAGTGTTTATACTGTGTTACAGATGTTAAACAGCTGAGGAGTTTTTATACTGTGCTACAGATGTTAAACAGCTGAGGAGTGTTTATACTGCGTTACATATATTAAACAGCTGTGGAGTGTTTATACTGTGTTACAGATGTTAAACATCTGAGGAGTGTTTATACTGTGTTACAGATGTTAAACAGCTGAGGAGTGTTTATAGGGCGCAACAGATGTTAAATAGCTGAGGAGTGTTTATACTGTGTTACAGATGTTAAACAGCTGAGGAGTGTTTATACTGTGCTACATATATTAAACAGCCGAGGAGTGTTTATACTGTGTTACAGATGTTAAACAGCTGAGGCGTGTTTATATTGTGTTACAGATGTTAAACATCTGAGGAGTGTTTATACTGTGTTACAGATGTTAAACAGCTGAGGAGTGTTTATACTGTGTTACAGATGTTAAACAGCTGAGGAGTATTTATACTGCATTACCGATGTTAAAGCTGGGGAGTGTTTATACTGTGTTACAGATGTTAAACAGCTGAGGAGTGTTTATACCGTGTTAGAGATGTTAAACAGCTGAGGAGTGTTTATACTGCATTACAGATGTTAACAGCTGAGGAGGGTTTATACTGTGTTACAGATGTTAACAGCTGAAGAGTGTTTATACTGTGTTACAGATGTTAAACAGCTGAGGAGTTTTTATACTGTGCTACAGATGTTAAACAGCTGAGGAGTGTTTATACTGCGTTACATATATTAAACAGCTGTGGAGTGTTTATACTGTGCTACAGATATTAAACAGCTGAGGCGTGTTTATACTGCATTACAGAAGTTAAACAGCTGAGGAGTGTTTATAGTGTTTTACAGATGTTAAACAGCTGAGGAGTGTTTATACTCTGCTACAGATGTTAAACAGCTGAGGAGTGTTTATACTGTGCTACAGATATTAAACAGCTGAGGAGAGTTTATACTGCATTACAGATGCTAACAGCTGAGGAGTGTTTATACTGTGTTACAGATGTTAAACAGCTGAGGAGTGTTTATACTGCATTACATATGTTAAACAGCTGAGGAGTGTTTATACTTTTTTACAGATGTCAAACAGCTGAGGAGTGTTTATACTGTGCTACAGATGTTAAACAGCTGAGGAGTGTTTATACTGTGCAAGAGATATTAAACAGCTGAGGAGTGTTTATACTGCATTACAGATGTTATACAGCTGAGGAGTATTTATACTGTGTTACAGATGTTAAACAGCTGAGGAGTGTTTATAGGGCGCAACAGATGTTAAACAGCTGAGGAGTGTTTATACTGTGTTACAGATGTTAAACAGCTGAGGAGTATTTATACTGTGCTACATATATTAAACAGCCGAGGAGTGTTTATACTGTGTTACAGATGTTAAACAGCTGAGGAGTGTTTATACTGTGTTACAGATGTTAAACAGCTGAGGAGTGTTTATACTGTGCTACATATATTAAACAGCTTAGAAGTGTTTATACAGCGTTACAGATGTTATACAGCTGAGGATTTTTTATACTGTGTTACAGATGTTAAACAGCTGATGAGTGTTTATACTGTGTTACATATGTTAAACAGCTGAGGAGTGTTTATACTGTGTTACAGATGTTAAACAGCTGAGGAGTGTTTATACTGTATTACAGGTGTTAAAGAGCTGAGGAGTATTTATACTGCATTACCGATGTTAAAGCTGGGGAGTGTTTATACTGTGTTACAGATGTTAAACAGCTGAGGAGTGTTTATACTGTGTTAGAGATGTTAAACAGCTGAGGAGTGTTTATACTGCATTACAGATGTTAACAGCTGAGGAGGGTTTATACTGTGTTACAGATGTTAACAGCTGAGGAGTGTTTATACTGTGTTACAGATGTTAAACAGCTGAGGAGTTTTTATACTGTGCTACAGATGTTAAACAGCTGAGGAGTGTTTATACTGCGTTACATATATTAAACAGCTGTGGAGTGTTTATACTGTGTTACAGATGTTAAACATCTGAGGAGTGTTTATACTGTGCTACAGATATTAAACAGCTGAGGCGTGTTTATACTGCATTACAGAAGTTAAACAGCTGAGGAGTGTTTATAGTGTTTTACAGATGTTAAACAGCTGAGGAGTGTTTATACTCTGCTACAGATGTTAAACAGCTGAGGAGTGTTTATACTGCATTACAGATGTTATACAGCTGAGGAGTATTTATACTGTGTTACAGATGTTAAACAGCTGAGGAGTGTTTATAGGGCGCAACAGATGTTAAACAGCTGAGGAGTGTTTATACTGTGTTACAGATGTTAAACAGCTGAGGAGTGTTTATACTGTGCTACATATATTAAACAGCCGAGGAGTGTTTATACTGTGTTACAGATGTTAAACAGCTGAGGAGTGTTTATACTGTGTTACAGATGTTAAACAGCTGAGTAGTGTTTATACTGTGTTAGAGATGTTAAACAGCTGAGGAGTGTGTATACTGCATTAAAGATGTTAACAGCTGAGGAGGGTTTATACTCTGTTACAGATGTTATACAGCTGAGGAGTATTTATACTGTTTTACAGATGTTAAACAGCTGAGGAGTGTTTATAGGCCGCAACAGATGTTAAAGAGCTGAGGATTGTTTATGCTGTGTTACAGATGTTAAACAGCTGAGGAGTGTTTATACTGTGCTACAGATATTAAACAGCTGAGGAGTGTTTATACTGTGCTACAGATGTTAAACAGCTGAGGAGTGTTTATACTGTGTTACAGATGTTAAAAAGCTGAGGAGTGTTTATACTGTGTTACAGATGTTAAACAGCTGAGGAGTGTTTATACTGTGTTACATATGTTAAACAGCTGTGGAGTGTTTATACTGTGTTACAGATATTAAACAGCTGAGGAGTGTTTATACTGCATTACAGATATTAAACAGCTGAGGAGTGTTTATACTGTGCTACAGATGTTAAACAGCTGAGGAGTGTTTATACTGTGCTACAGATATTAAACAGCTGAGGAGTGTTTATACTGCATTACAGATGTTAACAGCTGAGGAGTGTTTATACTGTGTTACAGATGTTAAACAGCTGAGGATTGTTTATACTGCATTACATATGTTAAACAGCTGAGGAGTGTTTATACTTTTTTACAGATGTTAAACAGCTGAGGAGTGTTTATACTGTGCTACAGATGTTAAACAGCTGAGGAGTGTTTATACTGTGCAACAGATATTAAACAGCTGAGGAGTGTACATACTGCATTACAGATGTTATACAGCTGTGGAGTATTTCTACTGTGTTACAGATGTTAAACAGCTGAGGAGTGTTTATAGGGCGCAACAGATGTTAAACAGCTGAGGAGTGTTTATACTGTGTTACAGATGTTAAACAGCTGAGGAGTGTTTATACTGTGCTACATATATTAAACAGCCGAGGAGTGTTTATACTGTGTTACAGATGTTAAACAGCTGAGGCGTGTTTATATTGTGTTACAGATGTTAAACATCTGAGGAGTGTTTATACTGTGTTACAGATGTTAAACAGCTGAGGAGTGTTTATACTGTGCTACATATATTAAACAGCTTAGAAGTGTTTATACAGCGTTACAGATGTTATACAGCTGAGGATTTTTTATACTGTGTTACAGATGTTAAACAGCTGAGGAGTGTTTATACTGTATTACAGGTGTTAAACAGCTGAGGAGTATTTATACTGCATTACCGATGTTAAAGCTGGGGAGTGTTTATACTGTGTTACAGATGTTAAACAGCTGAGGAGTGTTTATACTGTGTTAGAGATGTTAAACAGCTGAGGAGTGTTTATACTGTGTTACATATATTAAACAGCCGAGGAGTGTTTATACTGTGTTACAGATGTTAAACAGCTGAGGAGTGTTTATACTCTGTTACAGATGCTAAACAGCTGAGGAGTGTTTATAGGGCGCAACAGATGTTAAACAGCTGAGGAGTGTTTATACTGTGCTACATATATTAAACAGCCGAGGAGTGTTTATACTGTGTTACAGATGTTAAACAGCTGAGGAGTGTTTATACTCTGTTACAGATGCTAAACAGCTGAGGAGTGTTTATAGGGCGCAACAGATGTTAAACAGCTGAGGAGTGTTTATAGGGCGCAACAGATGTTAAACAGCTGAGGAGTGTTTATACTGTGTTACAGATGTTAAACAGCTGAGGAGTGTTTATACTGTGCTACATATATTAAACAGCCGAGGAGTGTTTATAATGTGTTACAGATGTTAAACAGCTGAGGAGTGTTTATACTCTGTTACAGATGCTAAACAGCTGAGGAGTGTTTATAGGGCGCAACAGATGTTAAACAGCTGAGGAGTGTTTATACTGTGTTACAGATGTTAAACAGCTGAGGAGTGTTTATACTGTGCTACATATATTAAACAGCCGAGGAGTGTTTATACTGTGTTACAGATGTTAAACAGCTGAGGAGTGTTTATACTGTGTTACAGATGTTAAACAGCTGAGGAGTGTTTATACTGTGCTACATATATTAAACAGCTTAGAAGTGTTTATACAGCGTTACAGATGTTATACAGCTGAGGATTTTTTATACTGTGTTACAGATGTTAAACAGCTGATGAGTGTTTATACTGTGTTACATATGTTAAACAGCTGAGGAGTGTTTATACTGTGTTACAGATGTTAAACAGCTGAGGAGTGTTTACACTGTGCTACAGATGTTTAACAGCTGAGGAGTGTTTATACTGTGCTACAGATGTTAAACAGCTGAGGAGTTTTTATACAGCGTTACAGACCTTAAACAGCTGAGGAGTGTTTATACTGTGCTAAATATGTTAAACAGCTGAGGATTGTTTATAGTGTGTTACATATGTTGAACAGCTGAGGAGTGTTTATACCGTGTTACAGATGTTAAACAGCTGAGTAGTGTTTATACTGCATTACAGATGTTAAACAGCTGAGGAGTGTTTATACTGTGCTACAGATGTTAAACAGCTGAGGAGTGTTTATACTGTGTTACAGATGTTAAACAGCTGAGGAGTGTTTATACTGTGTTACAGATGTTAAACAGCTGAGGAGTGTTTACACTGTGCTACAGATGTTTAACAGCTGAGGAGTGTTTATACTGTGCTACAGATGTTAAACAGCTGAGGAGTTTTTATACAGCGTTACAGACCTTAAACAGCTGAGGAGTGTTTATACTGTGCTAAATATGTTAAACAGTTGAGGATTGTTTATAGTGTGTTACATATGTTGAACAGCTGAGGAGTGTTTATACCGTGTTACAGATGTTAAACAGCTGAGTAGTGTTTATACTGCATTACAGATGTTAAACAGCTGAGGAGTGTTTATACTGTGTTACAGATGTTAAACAGCTGAGGAATGTTTATACTGTGCTACAATGTTAAACAGCTGAGGAGTGTTTATACTGTGCAACATATATTAAACAGCTGAGGAGTGTTTATACTGCATTACAGATGTTACACAGCTGATGAGTTTTTATAGGGCGCAACAGATGTTAAACAGCTGAGGAGTGTTTATACTGTGTTACAGATGTTAAACAGCTGAGGAGTGTTTATACTGTGCTACATATATTAAACAGCCGAGGAGTGTTTATACTGTGTTACAGATGTTAAACAGCTGAGGCGTGTTTATATTGTGTTACAGATGTTAAACAGCTGAGGAGTGTTTATACTGTGTTACAGATGTTAAACAGCTGAGGAGTGTTTATACTGTGCTACATATATTAAACAGCTTAGAAGTGTTTATACAGCGTTACAGATGTTATACAGCTGAGGATTTTTTATACTGTGTTGCAGATGTTAAACAGCTGAGGAGTGTTTATACTGTATTACAGATGTTAAACAGCTGAGGAGTATTTATACTGCATTACCGATGTTAAAGCTGGGGAGTGTTTATACTGTGTGACAGATGTTAAACAGCTGAGGAGTGTTTATACTGTGTTAGAGATGTTAAACAGCTGAGGAGTGTTTATACTGCATTACAGATGTTAACAGCTGAGAAGGGTTTATACTGTGTTACAGATGTTAACAGCTGAGGATTGTTTATACTGTGTTACAGATGTTAAACAGCTGAGGAGTTTTTATACTGTGCTACAGATGTTAAACAGCTGAGGAGTGTTTATACTGCGTTACATATATTAAACAGCTGTGGAGTGTTTATACTGTGTTACAGATGTTAAACATCTGAGGAGTGTTTATACTGTGTTACAGATGTTAAACAGCTGAGGAGTGTTTATAGGGCGCAACAGATGTTAAATAGCTGAGGAGTGTTTATACTGTGTTACAGATGTTAAACAGCTGAGGAGTGTTTATACTGTGCTACATATATTAAACAGCCGAGGAGTGTTTATACTGTGTTACAGATGTTAAACAGCTGAGGCGTGTTTATATTGTGTTACAGATGTTAAACATCTGAGGAGTGTTTATACTGTGTTACAGATGTTAAACAGCTGAGGAGTGTTTATACTGTGTTACAGATGTTAAACAGCTGAGGAGTATTTATACTGCATTACCGATGTTAAAGCTGGGGAGTGTTTATACTGTGTTACAGATGTTAAACAGCTGAGGAGTGTTTATACCGTGTTAGAGATGTTAAACAGCTGAGGAGTGTTTATACTGCATTACAGATGTTAACAGCTGAGGAGGGTTTATACTGTGTTACAGATGTTAACAGCTGAAGAGTGTTTATACTGTGTTACAGATGTTAAACAGCTGAGGAGTTTTTATACTGTGCTACAGATGTTAAACAGCTGAGGAGTGTTTATACTGCGTTACATATATTAAACAGCTGTGGAGTGTTTATACTGTGCTACAGATATTAAACAGCTGAGGCGTGTTTATACTGCATTACAGAAGTTAAACAGCTGAGGAGTGTTTATAGTGTTTTACAGATGTTAAACAGCTGAGGAGTGTTTATACTCTGCTACAGATGTTAAACAGCTGAGGAGTGTTTATACTGTGCTACAGATATTAAACAGCTGAGGAGAGTTTATACTGCATTACAGATGCTAACAGCTGAGGAGTGTTTATACTGTGTTACAGATGTTAAACAGCTGAGGATTGTTTATACTGCATTACATATGTTAAACAGCTGAGGAGTGTTTATACTTTTTTACAGATGTCAAACAGCTGAGGAGTGTTTATACTGTGCTACAGATGTTAAACAGCTGAGGAGTGTTTATACTGTGCAAGAGATATTAAACAGCTGAGGAGTGTTTATACTGCATTACAGATGTTATACAGCTGAGGAGTATTTATACTGTGTTACAGATGTTAAACAGCTGAGGAGTGTTTATAGGGCGCAACAGATGTTAAACAGCTGAGGAGTGTTTATACTGTGTTACAGATGTTAAACAGCTGAGGAGTGTTTATACTGTGCTACATATATTAAACAGCCGAGGAGTGTTTATACTGTGTTACAGATGTTAAACAGCTGAGGAGTGTTTATACTGTGTTACAGATGTTAAACAGCTGAGGAGTGTTTATACTGTGCTACATATATTAAACAGCTTAGAAGTGTTTATACAGCGTTACAGATGTTATACAGCTGAGGATTTTTTATACTGTGTTACAGATGTTAAACAGCTGAAGAGTGTTTATACTGTGTTACATATGTTAAACAGCTGAGGAGTGTTTATACTGTGTTACAGATGTTAAACAGCTGAGGAGTGTTTATACTGTATTACAGGTGTTAAAGAGCTGAGGAGTATTTATACTGCATTACCGATGTTAAAGCTGGGGAGTGTTTATACTGTGTTACAGATGTTAAACAGCTGAGGAGTGTTTATACTGTGTTAGAGATGTTAAACAGCTGAGGAGTGTTTATACTGCATTACAGATGTTAACAGCTGAGGAGGGTTTATACTGTGTTACAGATGTTAACAGCTGAGGAGTGTTTATACTGTGTTACAGATGTTAAACAGCTGAGGAGTTTTTATACTGTGCTACAGATGTTAAACAGCTGAGGAGTGTTTATACTGCGTTACATATATTAAACAGCTGTGGAGTGTTTATACTGTGTTACAGATGTTAAACATCTGAGGAGTGTTTATACTGTGCTACAGATATTAAACAGCTGAGGCGTGTTTATACTGCATTACAGAAGTTAAACAGCTGAGGAGTGTTTATAGTGTTTTACAGATGTTAAACAGCTGAGGAGTGTTTATACTCTGCTACAGATGTTAAACAGCTGAGGAGTGTTTATACTGCATTACAGATGTTATACAGCTGAGGAGTATTTATACTGTGTTACAGATGTTAAACAGCTGAGGAGTGTTTATAGGGCGCAACAGATGTTAAACAGCTGAGGAGTGTTTATACTGTGTTACAGATGTTAAACAGCTGAGGAGTGTTTATACTGTGCTACATATATTAAACAGCCGAGGAGTGTTTATACTGTGTTACAGATGTTAAACAGCTGAGGAGTGTGTATACTGTGTTACAGATGTTAAACAGCTGAGTAGTGTTTATACTGTGTTAGAGATGTTAAACAGCTGAGGAGTGTGTATACTGCATTAAAGATGTTAACAGCTGAGGAGGGTTTATACTCTGTTACAGATGTTATACAGCTGAGGAGTATTTATACTGTTTTACAGATGTTAAACAGCTGAGGAGTGTTTATAGGCCGCAACAGATGTTAAAGAGCTGAGGATTGTTTATGCTGTGTTACAGATGTTAAACAGCTGAGGAGTGTTTATACTGTGCTACAGATATTAAACAGCTGAGGAGTGTTTATACTGTGCTACAGATGTTAAACAGCTGAGGAGTGTTTATACTGTGTTACAGATGTTAAAAAGCTGAGGAGTGTTTATACTGTGTTACAGATGTTAAACAGCTGAGGAGTGTTTATACTGTGTTACATATGTTAAACAGCTGTGGAGTGTTTATACTGTGTTACAGATGTTAAACATCTGAGGAGTGTTTATACTGTGCTACAGATATTAAACAGCTGAGGAGTGTTTATACTGCATTACAGATATTAAACAGCTGAGGAGTGTTTATACTGTGCTACAGATGTTAAACAGCTGAGGAGTGTTTATACTGTGCTACAGATATTAAACAGCTGAGGAGTGTTTATACTGCATTACAGATGTTAACAGCTGAGGAGTGTTTATACTGTGTTACAGATGTTAAACAGCTGAGGATTGTTTATACTGCATTACATATGTTAAACAGCTGAGGAGTGTTTATACTTTTTTACAGATGTTAAACAGCTGAGGAGTGTTTATACTGTGCTACAGATGTTAAACAGCTGAGGAGTGTTTATACTGTGCAACAGATATTAAACAGCTGAGGAGTGTACATACTGCATTACAGATGTTATACAGCTGTGGAGTATTTCTACTGTGTTACAGATGTTAAACAGCTGAGGAGTGTTTATAGGGCGCAACAGATGTTAAACAGCTGAGGAGTGTTTATACTGTGTTACAGATGTTAAACAGCTGAGGAGTGTTTATACTGTGCTACATATATTAAACAGCCGAGGAGTGTTTATACTGTGTTACAGATGTTAAACAGCTGAGGCGTGTTTATATTGTGTTACAGATGTTAAACATCTGAGGAGTGTTTATACTGTGTTACAGATGTTAAACAGCTGAGGAGTGTTTATACTGTGCTACATATATTAAACAGCTTAGAAGTGTTTATACAGCGTTACAGATGTTATACAGCTGAGGATTTTTTATACTGTGTTACAGATGTTAAACAGCTGAGGAGTGTTTATACTGTATTACAGGTGTTAAACAGCTGAGGAGTATTTATACTGCATTACCGATGTTAAAGCTGGGGAGTGTTTATACTGTGTTACAGATGTTAAACAGCTGAGGAGTGTTTATACTGTGTTAGAGATGTTAAACAGCTGAGGAGTGTTTATACTGCATTACAGATGTTAACAGCTGAGGAGGGTTTATACTGTGTTACAGATGTTAACAGCTGAGGAGTGTTTATACTGTGTTACAGATGTTAAACAGCTGAGGAGTTTTTATACTGTGCTACAGATGTTAAACAGCTGAGGAGTGTTTATACTGCGTTACATATATTAAACAGCTGTGGAGTGTTTATACTGTGTTACAGATGTTAAACATCTGAGGAGTGTTTATACTGTGCTATAGATATTAAACAGCTGAGGCGTGTTTATACTGCATTACAGATGTTAAACAGCTGAGGAGTGTTTATAGTGTTTTACAGATGTTAAACAGCTGAGGAGTGTTTATACTCTGCTACAGATGTTAAACAGCTGAGGAGTGTTTATACTGTGCTACAGATATTAAACAGCTGAGGAGAGTTTATACTGCATTACAGATGTTAACAGCTGAGGAGTGTTTATACTGTGTTACAGATGTTAAACAGCTGAGGATTGTTTATACTGCATTACATATGTTAAACAGCTGAGGAGTGTTTATACTTTTTTACAGATGTCAAACAGCTGAGGAGTGTTTATACTTTTTTACAGATGTCAAACAGCTGAGGAGTGTTTATACTCTGCTACAGATGTTAAACAGCTGAGGAGTGTTTATACAGTGCAACAGATATTAAACAGCTGAGGAGTGTTTATACTGCATTACAGATGTTATACAGCTGAGGAGTATTTATACTGTGTTACAGATGTTAAACAGCTGAGGAGTGTTTATAGGGCGCAACAGATGTTAAACAGCTGAGGAGTGTTTATACTGTGTTACAGATGTTAAACAGCTGAGGAGTGTTTATACTGTGCTACATATATTAAACAGCCGAGGAGTGTTTATACTGTGTTACAGATGTTAAACAGCTGAGGAGTGTTTATACTGTGTTACAGATGTTAAACGGCTGAGGAGTGTTTATACTGTGCTACATATATTAAACAGCTTAGAAGTGTTTATACATTGTTACAGATGTTATACAGCTGAGGATTTTTTATACTGTGTTACAGATGTTAAACAGCTGATGAGTGTTTATACTGTGTTACATATGTTAAACAGCTGAGGAGTGTTTATACTGTGTTACAGATGTTAAACAGCTGAGGAGTGTTTATACAGCGTTACAGATGTTAAACAGCTGAGGCGTGTTTATATTGTGTAACAGATGTTAAACAGCTGAGGAGTGTTTATACTGTGTTACAGATGTTAAACAGCTTAGAAGTGTTTATACAGCGTTACAGATGTTATACAGCTAAGGAGTGTTTATACTGCATTAAGGATGTTAACAGCTGAGGAGGGTTTATACTGTGTTACAGATGTTAACAGCTGAGGAGTTTTTATACTGTGCTACAGATGTTAAACAGCTGAGGAGTGTTTATACTGCGTTACATATATTAAACAGCTGTGGAGTGTTTATACTGTGTTACAGATGTTAAACATCTGAGGAGTGTTTATACTCTGCTACAGATATTAAACAGCTGAGGCGTGTTTATACTGCATTACAGATGTTAAACAGCTGAGGAGTGTTTATACTGTTTTACAGATGTTAAACAGCTGAGGAGTGTTTATACTGTGCTACAGATGTTAAACAGCTGAGGAGTGTTTATTCTGTGCTACAGATATTAAACAGCTGAGGAGTGTTTATACTGCATTGAAGATGTTAACAGCTGAGGAGTGTTTATACTGTGTTACAGATGTTAAACAGGTGAGGATTGTTTATACTGCATTACATATGTTAAACAGCTGAGGAGTGTTTATACTTTTTTACAGATGTTAAACAGCTGAGGAGTGTTTATACTGTGCTACAGATGTTAAACAGCTGAGGAGTGTTTATACTGTGCAACAGATATTAAACAGCTGAGGAGTGTATATACTGCATTACAGATGTTATACAGCTGAGGAGTATTTATACTGTGTTACAGATGTTAAACAGCTGAGGAGTGTTTATAGGGCGCAACAGATGTTAAACAGCTGAGGAGTGTTTATACTGTGTTACAGATGTTAAACAGCTGAGGCGTGTTTATATTTTGTTACAGATGTTAAACAACTGAGGAGTGTTTATACTGTGTTACAGATGTTAAACAGCTGAGGAGTGTTTATACTTTGCTACATATATTAAACAGCTTGGAAGTGTTTATACAGCGTTACAGATGTTAAGCAGCTGAGGAGTGTTTATACTGTGTTAGAGATGTTAAACAGCTGAGGAGTGTTTAAACTGCATTACAGATGTTAACAACTGAGGAGGGTTTATACTGTGTTACATATGTTAACAGCTGAGGAGTGTTTATACTGTGTTACAGATGTTAAACAGCTGAGGAGTTTTTATACTGTGTTACACATGTTAAACAGCTGAGGAGTGTTTATACTGTGTTAGAGATGTTAAACAGCTGAGGAGTGTTTATACTGCATTAAAGATGTTATTAGCTGATGAGGGTTTATACTGTGTTACAGATGTTAAACAGCCGAGGAGTGTTTATACTGTGTTACAGATGTTAAACAGCTGAGGAGTGTTTATACTGCATTACAGATGTTAAACAGCTGAGGAGTGTTTATACTGTTTTACAGATGTTAAACAGCTGAGGAGTGTTTATACTGTGCTACAGATGTTAAACAGCTGAGGAGTGTTTATACTGTGCTACAGATATTAAACAGCTGAGGAGTGTTTATACTGCATTACAGATGTTAACAGCTGAGGAGTGTTTATACTGTGTTACAGATGTTAAACAGGTGAGGATCGTTTATACTGCATTACATATGTTAAACAGCTGAGGAGTGTTTATACTTTTTTACAGATGTTAAACAGCTGAGGAGTGTTTATACTGTGCTACAGATGTTAAACAGCTGAGGAGTGTTTATACTTTGCTACATATATTAAACAGCTTGGAAGTGTTTATACAGCGTTACAGATGTTAAGCAGCTGAGGAGTGTTTATACTGTGTTAGAGATGTTAAACAGCTGAGGAGTGTTTAAACTGCATTACAGATGTTAACAACTGAGGAGGGTTTATACTGTGTTACATATGTTAACAGCTGAGGAGTGTTTATACTGTGTTACAGATGTTAAACAGCTGAGGAGTTTTTATACTGTGTTACACATGTTAAACAGCTGAGGAGTGTTTATACTGTGTTAGAGATGTTAAACAGCTGAGGAGTGTTTATACTGCATTAAAGATGTTATTAGCTGATGAGGGTTTATACTGTGTTACAGATGTTAAACAGCCGAGGAGTGTTTATACTGTGTTACAGATGTTAAACAGCTGAGGAGTGTTTATACTGCATTACAGATGTTAAACAGCTGAGGAGTGTTTATACTGTTTTACAGATGTTAAACAGCTGAGGAGTGTTTATACTGTGCTACAGATGTTAAACAGCTGAGGAGTGTTTATACTGTGCTACAGATATTAAACAGCTGAGGAGTGTTTATACTGCATTACAGATGTTAACAGCTGAGGAGTGTTTATACTGTGTTACAGATGTTAAACAGGTGAGGATCGTTTATACTGCATTACATATGTTAAACAGCTGAGGAGTGTTTATACTTTTTTACAGATGTTAAACAGCTGAGGAGTGTTTATACTGTGCTACAGATGTTAAACAGCTGAGGAGTGTTTATACTGTGCTACAGATGTTAAACAGCTGAGGAGTGTATATACTGCATTACAGATGTTAAACAACTGAGGAGTGTTTATACTGTGCTACATATATTAAACAGCCGAGGAGTGTTTATACTGTGTTACAGATGTTAAACAGCTGAGGAGTGTTTATACAGCGTTACAGATGTTAAACAGCTGAGGCGGGTTTATATTGTGTAACAGATGTTAAACAGCTGAGGAGTGTTTATACTGTGTTACAGATGTTAAACAGCTTAGAAGTGTTTATACAGCGTTACAGATGTTATACAGCTAAGGAGTGTTTATACTGCATTAAGGATGTTAACAGCTGAGGAGGGTTTATACTGTGTTACAGATGTTAACAGCTGAGGAGTTTTTATACTGTGCTACAGATGTTAAACAGCTGAGGAGTGTTTATACTGCGTTACATATATTAAACAGCTGTGGAGTGTTTATACTGTGTTACAGATGTTAAACATCTGAGGAGTGTTTATACTCTGCTACAGATATTAAACAGCTGAGGCGTGTTTATACTGCATTACAGATGTTAAACAGCTGAGGAGTGTTTATACTGTGCTACAGATGTTAAACAGCTGAGGAGTGTTTATACTGTGCTACAGATATTAAACAGCTGAGGAGTGTTTATACTGCATTGAAGATGTTAACAGCTGAGGAGTGTTTATACTGTGTTACAGATGTTAAACAGCTGAGGCGTGTTTATATTGTGTTACAGATGTTAAACAACTGAGGAGTGTTTATACTGTGTTACAGATGTTAAACAGCTGAGGAGTGTTTATACTTTGCTACATATATTAAACAGCTTGGAAGTGTTTATACAGCGTTACAGATGTTAAGCAGCTGAGGAGTGTTTATACTGTGTTAGAGATGTTAAACAGCTGAGGAGTGTTTAAACTGCATTACAGATGTTAACAACTGAGGAGGGTTTATACTGTGTTACATATGTTAACAGCTGAGGAGTGTTTATACTGTGTTACAGATGTTAAACAGCTGAGGAGTTTTTATACTGTGTTACACATGTTAAACAGCTGAGGAGTGTTTATACTGTGTTAGAGATGTTAAACAGCTGAGGAGTGTTTATACTGCATTAAAGATGTTATTAGCTGATGAGGGTTTATACTGTGTTACAGATGTTAAACAGCTGAGGAGTGTTTATACTGTGTTACAGATGTTAAACAGCCGAGGAGTGTTTATACTGTGTTACAGATGTTAAACAGCTGAGGAGTGTTTATACTGCATTACAGATGTTAAACAGCTGAGGAGTGTTTATACTGTTTTACAGATGTTAAACAGCTGAGGAGTGTTTATACTGTGCTACAGATGTTAAACAGCTGAGGAGTGTTTATACTGTGCTACAGATATTAAACAGCTGAGGAGTGTTTATACTGCATTACAGATGTTAACAGCTGAGGAGTGTTTATACTGTGTTACAGATGTTAAACAGGTGAGGATTGTTTATACTGCATTACATATGTTAAACAGCTGAGGAGTGTTTATACTTTTTTACAGATGTTAAACAGCTGAGGAGTGTTTATACTGTGCTACAGATGTTAAACAGCTGAGGAGTGTTTATACTGTGCAACAGATATTAAACAGCTGAGGAGTGTATATACTTCATTACAGATGTTATACAGCTGAGGCGTGTTTATATTGTGTTACAGATGTTAAACAACTGAGGAGTGTTTATACTGTGTTACAGATGTTAAACAGCTGAGGAGTGTTTATACTTTGCTACATATATAAAACAGCTTGGAAGTGTTTATACAGCGTTACAGATGTTATACAGCTGAGGATTTTTTATACTGTGTTACAGATGTTAAACAGCTGAGGAGTGTTTATACTGTATTACAGATGTTAAACAGCTGAGGAGTATTTATACTGCATTACCGATGTTAAAGCTGGGGAGTGTTTATACTGTGTTACACATGTTAAACAGCTGAGGAGTGTTTATACTGTGTTAGAGATGTTAAACAGCTGAGGAGTGTTTATACTGCATTAAAGATGTTATTAGCTGAAGAGGGTTTATACTGTGTTACAGATGTTAACAGCTGAGGAGTGTTTATACTGTGTTACAGATGTTAAACAGCTGAGGAGTTTTTATACTGTGCTACAGATGTTAAACAGCTGAGGAGTGTTTATACTGCGTTACATATATTAAACAGCTGTGGAGTGTTTATACTGTGTTACAGATGTTAAATATCTGAGGAGTGTTTATACTGTGCTACAGCTATTAAACAGATGAGGCGTGTTTATACTGCATAACAGATGTTAAACAGCTGAGGAGTGTTTATACTGTTTTACAGATGTTAAACAGCTGAGGAGTGTTTATACTGTGTTAGAGATGTTAAACAGCTGAGGAGTGTTTAAACTGCATTACAGATGTTAACAACTGAGGAGGGTTTATACTGTGTTACAGATGTTAAACAGCTAAGGAGTGTTTATACTGTGCTACAGATGTTAAACAGCTGAGGCGTGTTTATACTGCATTACAGATGTTAAACAGCTGAAGAGTGTTTATACTGTGTTACAGATGTTAAACAGCTGAGGAGTGTTTATACTGTGCTACATATGTTAAACAGCTGATGAGTGTTTATACTGTGTTACAGATGTTAAACAGCTGAGGAGTGTTTATACTGTGCTACAGATATTAAACAGCTGAGGAGTGTTTATACTGTGCTACAGATGTTAAACAACTGATGAGTGTTTATACTGTGTTACAGATGTTAAACAGCTGAGGAGTGTTTATACTGTGCTACATATGTTAAACAGCTGATGAGCGTTTATACTGTGTTACAGATGTTAAACAGCTGAGGAGTGTTTATACTGTGCTACAGATGTTAAACAGCTGAGGAGTGTTTATACTGTGTTACAGGTGTTAAACAGCTGAGGAGTGTTTACACTGTGTTACAGATGTTAAACAGCTGAGGAGTGTTTATACTGTGTTACAGATGTTAAACAGCTGAGGAGTGTTTATACTGTGTTACAGATGTTAAACAGCTAAGGAGTGTTTATACTGTGTTACAGATGTTAAACAGCTGAGGGGTGTTTATACTGTGTTACAGATGTTAAACAGCTGAGGAGTGTTTATACTGTGCTACAGATGTTAAACAGCTGAGGAGTTTTTATACAGCGTTACAGATGTTAAACAGCTGAGGAGTGTTTATACTGTGTTACATATGTTAAACAGCTGAGGAGTGTTTATACCGTGTTACAGATGTTAAACAGCTGAGGAGTGTTTATACTGCATTACATATGTTAAACAGCTGAGGAGTGTTTATACTGTGTTACAGATATTAAACAGCTAAGGAGTGTTTATACTGTGCTACAGATGTTAAACAGCTGAGGAGTGTTTATACTGTGTTACAGATATTAAACAGCTGAGGAGTGTTTATACTGTGCTACAGATATTAAACAGCTAAGGAGTGTTTATACTGTGCTACAGATGTTAAACAGCTGAGGAGTGTTTATACTGTGTTACAGATGTTAAACAGCTGAGGAGTATTTATACTGCATTACCGATGTTAAAGCTGGGGAGTGTTTATACTGTGTTACAGATGTTAAACAGCTGAGGAGTGTTTATACTGTGCTACATATATTAAACAGCTGAAGAGTGTTTATACTGTGCTACATATGTTAAACAGCTGATGAGTGTTTATACTGTATTAAAGATGTTAAACAGCTGAGGAGTGTTTATACTGTGCTACAGATGTTAAATAGCTGAGGAGTGTTTATACTGTGTTACAGATGTTAAACAGCTGAGGAGTGTTTACACTGTGTTACAGATGTTAAACAGCTGAGGAGTGTTACTGCGTTACAGATGATAAACAGCCGAGGAGTGTTTATACTGTGTTACAGATGTTAAACAGCTGAGGAGTGTTTATACTGTGTTACAGATGTTAAACAGCTGAGGAGTGTTTATACTGTGTTACAGATGTTAAACAGCTAAGGAGTGTTTATACTGTGCTACAGATGTTAAACAGCTGAGGAGTGTTTATACTGTGTTACAGATGTTAAACAGCTGAGGGGTGTTTATACTGTGTTACAGATGTTAAACAGCTGAGGAGTGTTTATACTGTGCTACAGATGTTAAACAGCTGAGGAGTGTCTATACTGTGCTACAAGATGTTAAACGGCTGAGGAGTGTTCATACTGTGCTACAGATGTTAAACAGCTGAGGAGTGTTTATACTGTGCTACAGATGTTAAACATCTGAGGAGTGTTTATACTGTGCTACAGATGTTAAACATCTGAGGAGTGTTTATACTGTGTTACAGATGTTAAACAGCTGAGGAGCGTTTATACTGTGCTACAGATGTTAAACATCTGAGGAGTGTTTATACTGTGCTACAGATGTTAAACATCTGAGGAGTGTTTATACTGTGCTACAGATGTTAAACATCTGAGGAGTGTTTATACTGTGTTACAGATGTTAAACATCTGAGGAGTGTTTATACTGTGCTACAGATGTTAAACAGCTGAGGAGCGTTTATACTGTGTTACAGATGTTAAACAGCTAAGGAGTGTTTATACTGTGCTACAGATATTAAACAGCTGAGGAGTGTTTATACTGTGCTACAGATGTTAAACAGCTGATGAGTGTTTATACTGTGTTACAGATGTTAAATAGCTGTGGAGTGTTTATACTGTGCTACATATATTAAACAGCTGAAGAGTGTTTATACTGTGCTACATATGTTAAACAGCTGATGAGTGTTTATACTGTGTTACATATGTTAAACAGCTGAGGAGTGTTTATACTGTGCTACAGATGTTAAACAGCTGAGGAGTGTTTATACTGTGTTACAGATGTTAAACAGCTGAGGAGTGTTTACACTGTGTTACAGATGTTAAACAGCTGAGGAGTGTTACTGCGTTACAGATGTTAAACAGCCGAGGAGTGTTTATACTGTGTTACAGATGTTAAACAGCTGAGGAGTGTTTATACTGTGTTACAGATGTTAAATAGCTGAGGAGTGTTTATACTGTGTTACAGATGTTAAACAGCTAAGGAGTGTTTATACTGTACTACAGATGTTAAACAGCTGAGGAGTGTTTATACTGTGTTACAGATGTTAAACAGCTGAGGGGTGTTTATACTGTGTTACAGATGTTAAACAGCTGAGGAGTGTTTATACTGCATTACCGATGTTAAAGCTGGGGAGTGTTTATACTGTGTTACAGATGTTAAACAGCTGAGGAGTGTTTATACTGTGTTACAGATGTTAAACAGCTGAGGAGTGTTTATACTGCATTACAGACGTTAACAGCTGAGGAGGGTTTATACTGTGTTACAGATGTTAACAGCTGAGGAGTGTTTATACTGTGTTACAGATGTTAAACAGCTGAGGAGTTTTTATGCTGTGCTACAGATGTTAAACAGCTGAGGAGTGTTTATACTGCGTTACATATATTAAATAGCTGAGGCGTGTTTATACTGTGTTACAGATGTTAAACATCTGAGGATTGTTTATACTGTGCTACAGATGTTAAACATCTGAGGAGTGTTTATACTGTGTTACAGATGTTAAACATCTGAGGAGTGTTTATACTGTGCTACAGATATTAAACAGCTGAGGCGTGTTTATACTGCATTACAGATGTTAAACAGCTGAAGAGTGTTTATACTGTGTTACAGATGTTAAACAGCTGAGGAGTGTTTATACTGTGCTACATATGTTAAACAGCTGATGAGTGTTTATACTGTGTTACAGATGTTAAACAGCTGAGGAATGTTTATACTGTGCTACAGATATTAAACAGCTGAGGAGTGTTTATACTGTGTTACAGATGTTAAACAGCTGAGGGGTGTTTATACTGTGTTACAGATGTTAAACAGCTGAGGAGTGTTTATACTGTACTACAGATGTTAAACAGCTGAGGAGTGTTTATATTGTGCTACAGATGTTAAACAGCTGAGGAGTGTTTATACTGTGCTACAGATGTTAAACAGCTGAGGAGTGTTTATTCTGTGCTACAGATGTTAAACAGCTGAGGAGTGTTTATACTGTGCTACAGATGTTAAACAGCTGAGGAGTGTTTATACTGTGTTACAGATGTTAAACAGCTGAGGAGTGTTTATACTGTGCTACATATCTTAAACAGCTGAAGAGTGTTTATACTGTGCTACATATGTTAAAAAGCTGATGAGTGTTTATACTGTATTACAGATGTTAAACAGCTGAGGAGTGTTTATACTGTGCTACAGATGTTAAACAGCTGAGGAGTGTTTATACTGTGTTACAGATGTTAAACAGCTGAGGAGTGTTACTGCGTTACAGATGTTAAACAGCCGAGGAGTGTTTATACTGTGTTACAGATGTTAAACAGCTGAGGAGCGTTTATACTGTGTTACAGATGTTAAATAGCTGAGGAGTGTTTATACTGTGTTACAGATGTTAAACAGCTAAGGAGTGTTTATACTGTGCTACAGATGTTAAACAGCTGAGGAGTGTTTATACTGTGTTACAGATGTTAAACAGCTGAGGGGTGTTTATACTGCGTTACAGATGTTAAACAGCTGAGGAGTGTTTATACTGTGCTACAGATGTTAAACAGCTGAGGAGTGTTTATACTGTGCTACAGATGTTAAACAGCTGAGGAGTGTTTAAACTGTGTTACAGATGTTAAACATCTGAGGAGTGTTTATACTGCGCTACAGATGTTAAACAGCTGAGGAGTGTTTATACTGTGCTACAGATGTTAAACAGCTGAGGAGTGTTTATACTGTGTTACAGATGTTAAACAGCTGAGGAGTGTTTATACTGTGCTACATATCTTAAACAGCTGAAGAGTGTTTATACTGTGCTACATATGTTAAAAAGCTGATGAGTGTTTATACTGTATTACAGATGTTAAACAGCTGAGGAGTGTTTATACTGTGTTACAGATGTTAAACAGCTGAGGAGTGTTTACACTGTGTTACAGATGTTAAACAGCTGAGGAGTGTTACTGCGTTACAGATGTTAAACAGCCGATGAGTGTTTATACTGTGCTACAGATGTTAAACAGCTGAGGAGTGTTTATACTGTGTTACAGATGTTAAATAGCTGAGGAGTGTTTATACTGTGTTACAGATGTTAAACAGCTGAGGAGTTTTATGCTGTGCTACAGATGTTAAACATCTGAGGAGTGTTTATACTGTGCTACAGATGTTAAACAGCTGAAGAGTGTTTATACTGTGCTACATATGTTAAACAGCTGAAGAGTGTTTATACTGTGCTACATATGTTAAACAGCTGATGAGTGTTTATACTGTGTTACAGATGTTAAACAGCCGAGGAGTGTTTATCCTGAGCTACAGATGTTAAACAGCTGAGGAGTGTTTATACTGTGTTACATATGTTAAACAGCTGAGGAGTTTTTATACAGCGTTACAGATGTTAAACAGCTGAGGAGTGTTTATACTGCATTACATATGTTAAACAGCTGAGGAGTGTTTATACTGTGCTACAGATATTAAACAGCTGAGGAGTGTTTATACTGTGTTACAGATGTTAAACAGCTGAGGAGTGTTTATACTGTGTTAGAGATGTTAAACAGCTGAGGAGTGTGTATACTGCATTAAAGATGTTAACAGCTGAGGAGGGTTTATACTGTTTTACAGATGTTATACAGCTGAGGAGTATTTATACTGTTTTACAGATGTTAAACAGCTGAGGAGTGTTTATAGGCCGCAACAGATGTTAAAGAGCTGAGGATTGTTTATACTGTGTTACAGATGTTAAACAGCTGAGGAGTGTTTATACTGTGCTACAGATATTAAACAGCTGAGGAGTGTTTATACTGTGCTACAGATGTTAAACAGCTGAGGAGTGTTTATACTGTGTTACAGATGTTAAAAAGCTGAGGAGTGTTTATACTGTGTTACAGATGTTAAACAGCTAAGGAGTGTTTATACTGTGTTACAGATGTTAAACAGCTGAGGGGTGTTTATACTGTGTTACAGATGTTAAACATCTGAGGAGTGTTTATACTGTGCTACAGATGTTAAACATCTGAGGAGTGTTTATACTGTGTTACAGATGTTAAACATCTGAGGAGTGTTTATACTGTGCTACAGATATTAAACAGCTGAGGCGTGTTTATACTGCATTACAGATGTTAAACAGCTGAAGAGTGTTTATACTGTGCTACATATGTTAAACAGCTGAAGAGTGTTTATACTGTGTTACAGATGTTAAACAGCTGAGGAGTGTTTATACTGTGCTACATATGTTAAACAGCTGATGAGTGTTTATACTGTGTTACAGATGTTAAACAGCTGAGGAGTGTTTATACTGTGCTACAGATATTAAACAGCTGAGGAGTGTTTATACTGTTTTACAGATGTTAAACAGCTGAGGGGTGTTTATACTGTGTTACAGATGTTAAACAGCTGAGGAGTGTTTATACTGTACTATAGATGTTAAACAGCTGAGGAGTGTTTATATTGTGCTACAGATGTTAAACAGCTGAGGAGTGTTTATACTGTGCTACAGATGTTAAACAGCTGAGGAGTGTTTATTCTGTGCTACAGATGTTAAACAGCTGAGGAGTGTTTATACTGTGCTACAGATGTTAAACAGCTGAGGAGTGTTTATACTGTGTTACAGATGTTAAACAGCTGAGGAGTGTTTATACTGTGCTACATATCTTAAACAGCTGAAGAGTGTTTATACTGTGCTACATATGTTAAAAAGCTGATGAGTGTTTATACTGTATTACAGATGTTAAACAGCTGAGGAGTGTTTATACTGTGCTACAGATGTTAAACAGCTGAGGAGTGTTTATACTGTGTTACAGATGTTAAACAGCTGAGGAGTGTTTACACTGTGTTACAGATGTTAAACAGCTGAGGAGTGTTACTGCGTTACAGATGTTAAACAGCCGAGGAGTGTTTATACTGTGTTACAGATGTTAAACAGCTGAGGAGTGTTTATACTGTGTTACAGATGTTAAATAGCTGAGGAGTGTTTATACTGTGTTACAGATGTTAAACAGCTAAGGAGTGTTTATACTGTGCTACAGATGTTAAACAGCTGAGGAGTGTTTATACTGTGTTACAGATGTTAAACAGCTGAGGGGTGTTTATACTGTGTTACAGATGTTAAACAGCTGAGGAGTGTTTATACTGTGCTACAGATGTTAAACAGCTGAGGAGTGTTTATACTGTGCTACAGATGTTAAACAGCTGAGGAGTGTTTATACTGTGCTACAGATGTTAAACAGCTGAGGAGTGTTTATACTGTGCTACAGATGTTAAACAGCTGAGGAGTGTTTAAACTGTGTTACAGATGTTAAACATCTGAGGAGTGTTTATACTGTGCTACAGATGTTAAACAGCTGAGGAGTGTTTATACTGTGCTACAGATGTTAAACAGCTGAGGAGTGTTTATACTGTGTTACAGATGTTAAACAGCTGAGGAGTGTTTATACTGTGCTACATATCTTAAACAGCTGAAGAGTGTTTATACTGTGCTACATATGTTAAAAAGCTGATGAGTGTTTATACTGTATTACAGATGTTAAACAGCTGAGGAGTGTTTATACTGTGTTACAGATGTTAAACAGCTGAGGAGTGTTTACACTGTGTTACAGATGTTAAACAGCTGAGGAGTGTTACTGCGTTACAGATGTTAAACAGCCGAGGAGTGTTTATACTGTGCTACAGATGTTAAACAGCTGAGGAGTGTTTATACTGTGTTACAGATGTTAAATAGCTGAGGAGTGTTTATACTGTGTTACAGATGTTAAACAGCTGAGGAGTTTTTATGCTGTGCTACAGATGTTAAACATCTGAGGAGTGTTTATACTGTGCTACAGATGTTAAACAGCTGAAGAGTGTTTATACTGTGCTACATATGTTAAACAGCTGAAGAGTGTTTATACTGTGTTACAGATGTTAAACAGCCGAGGAGTGTTTATCCTGAGCTACAGATGTTAAACAGCTGAGGAGTGTTTATACTGTGTTACATATGTTAAACAGCTGAGGAGTTTTTATACAGCGTTACAGATGTTAAACAGCTGAGGAGTGTTTATACTGCATTACATATGTTAAACAGCTGAGGAGTGTTTATACTGTGCTACAGATATTAAACAGCTGAGGAGTGTTTATACTGTGTTACAGATGTTAAACAGCTGAGGAGTGTTTATACTGTGTTAGAGATGTTAAACAGCTGAGGAGTGTGTATACTGCATTAAAGATGTTAACAGCTGAGGAGGGTTTATACTGTGTTACAGATGTTAACAGCTGAGGAGTGTTTATACTGTTTTACAGATGTTATACAGCTGAGGAGTATTTATACTGTTTTACAGATGTTAAACAGCTGAGGAGTGTTTATAGGCCGCAACAGATGTTAAAGAGCTGAGGATTGTTTATACTGTGTTACAGATGTTAAACAGCTGAGGAGTGTTTATACTGTGCTACAGATATTAAACAGCTGAGGAGTGTTTATACTGTGCTACAGATATTAAACAGCTGAGGAGTGTTTATACTGTGCTACAGATGTTAAACAGCTGAGGAGTGTTTATACTGTGTTACAGATGTTAAACAGCTAAGGAGTGTTTATACTGTGTTACATATGTTAAACAGCTGTGGAGTGTTTATACTGTGTTACAGATGTTAAACATCTGAGGAGTGTTTATACTGTGCTACAGATATTAAACAGCTGAGGCGTGTTTATACTGCATTACAGATATTAAACAGCTGAGGAGTGTTTATACTGTGCTACAGATATTAAACAGCTGAGGAGTGTTTATACTGTGCTACAGATGTTAAACAGCTGAGGAGTGTTTATACTGTGTTACAGATGTTAAACAGCTAAGGAGTGTTTATACTGTGTTACATATGTTAAACAGCTGTGGAGTGTTTATGCTGTGTTACAGATGTTAAACATCTGAGGAGTGTTTATACTGTGCTACAGATATTAAACAGCTGAGGCGTGTTTATACTGCATTACAGATGTTAAACAGCTGAGGAGTGTTTATAGGTCGCAACAGATGTTAAACAGCTGAGGAGTGTTTATACTGTGTTACAGATGTTAAACAGCTGAGGAGTGTTTATACTGTGCTACAGATATTAAACAGCTGAGGAGTGTTTATACTGTGCTACAGATATTAAACAGCTGAGGAGTGTTTATACTGTGCTACAGATGTTAAACAGCTGAGGAGTGTTTATACCGTGTTACAGATGTTAAACAGCTGAGGAGTGTTTATACTGCATTACATATGTTAAACAGCTGAGGAGTGTTTATACTGTGCTACAGATATTAAAAAGCTGAGGAGTGTTTATACTGTGCTACAGATATTAAACAGCTAAGGAGTGTTTATACTGTGCTACAGATGTTAAACAGCTGAGGAGTGTGTATACTGCATTAAAGATGTTAACAGCTGAGGAGTGTTTATACTGTGTTACAGATGTTAAACAGCTGAGGAGTGTTTATACTGTGCTACATATATTAAACAGCTGAGGAGTGTTTATACTGCATTACATATGTTAAACAGCTGAGTAGTGTTTATACGGTGCTACATATATTAAACAGCTGAGGAGTGTTTATACTGTGCTAAAGATGTTAAACAGCTGAGGAGTTTTTATACTGTGCTACAGATGTTAAACAGCTGAGGAGTGTTTATACCGTGTTACAGATGTTAAACAGCTGAGGAGTGTTTATACTGCATTACCGATGTTAAAGCTGGGGAGTGTCTATACTGTGTTACAGATATTAAACAGCTGAGGAGTGTTTATACTGTGTTACAGATGTTAAACAGCTGAGGAGTGTTTATACTGTGTTACAGATGTTAACAGCTGAGGAGTGTTTATACTGTGTTACAGATGTTAAACAGCTGAGGAGTGTTTATACTGTGTTACAGACGTTAACAGCTGAGGAGGGTTTATACTGTGTTACAGATGTTAACAGCTGAGGAGTGTTTATACTGTGTTACAGATGTTAAACAGCTGAGGATTTTTTATGCTGTGCTACAGATGTTAAACAGCTGAGGAATGTTTATACTGCGTTACATATATTAAACAGCTGAGGAGTGTTTATACTGTGCTACAGATGTTAAACAGCTGAGGCGTGTTTATACTGCATTACAGATGTTAAACAGCTGAGGAGTGTTTATACTGTGCTACATATGTTAAACAGCTGATGAGTGTTTATACTGTGTTACAGATGTTAAACAGCTGAAGAGTGTTTATACTGTGCTACATATGTTAAACAGCTGAAGAGTGTTTATACTGTGTTACAGATGTTGAACAGCTGAGGAGTGTTTATACTGTGCTACAGATGTTAAACAGCTGAGGAGTGTTTATACTGTGTCACAGATGTTAAACAGCTGAGGAGTGTTTACACTGTGTTACAGATGTTAAACAGCTGATGATTGTTTATACTGTGCTACAGATGTTAAACAGCCGAGGAGTGTTTATACTGTGTTACAGATGTTAAACAGCTGAGGAGTGTTTATACTGTGTTACAGATGTTAAACAGCTGAGGAGTGTTTATACTGTGCTACATATATTAAACAGCTGAGGAGTGTTTATACTGCATTACATATGTTAAACAGCTGAGTAGTGTTTATACTGTGCTACAGATATTAAACAGCTGAGGAGTGTTTATACTGTGCTACAGATGTTAAACAGCTGAGGAGTGTTTATACTGTGTTACAGATGTTAAACAGCTGAGGAGTTTTTATGCTCTGCTACAGATGTTAAACATCTGAGGAGTGTTTATACTGTGCTACAGATGTTAAACAGCTGAAGAGTGTTTATACTGTGCTACATATGTTAAACAGCTGAAGAGTGTTTATACTGTGCTACATATGTTAAACAGCTGATGAGTGTTTATACTGTGTTACAGATGTTAAACAGCTGAGGAGTGTTTATTCTGTGCTACAGATGGTGAACAGCTGAGGAGTTTTTATACAGCGTTACAGAAGTTAAACAGCTGAGGAGTGTTTATACTGTGGTACATATGTTAAACAGCTGAGGAGTGTTTATACCGTGTTACAGATGTTAAACAGCTGAGGAGTGTTTATACTGCATTACATATGTTAAACAGCTGAGGAGTGTTTATACTGTGCTACAGATATTAAACAGCTGAGGAGTGTTTATACTGTTTTACAGATGTTAAACAGCTGAGGAGTGTTTATACTGTGTTACAGATGTTAAACAGCTGAGGAGTGTTTACACTGTGCTGCAGATGTTTAACAGCTGAGGAGTGTTTATACTGTGCTACAGATGTTAAACAGCTGAGGAGTTTTTATACAGCGTTACAGACCTTAAACAGCTGAGGAGTGTTTATACTGTGCTACATATGTTAAACAGCTGAGGAGTGTTTATACTGTGTTACATATGATAAACAGCTGAGGAGTGTTTATACCGTGTTACAGATGTTAAACAGCTCAGTAGTGTTTATACTGCATTACAGATGTTAAACAGCTGAGGAGTGTTTATACTGTGCTACAGATATTAAACAGCTGAGGAGTGTTTATACTGTGCTACAGATATTAAACAGCTGAGGAGTGTTTATACTGTGTTACAGATGTTAAACAGCTGAGGAGTATTTATACTGCATTACCGATGTTAAAGCTGGGGAGTGTTTATACTGTGTTACAGATGTTAAACAGCTGAGGAGTGTTTATACTGTGTTAGAGACGTTAAACAGCTGAGGAGTGTTTATACTGCATTACAGATGTTAACAGCTGAGGAGTGTTTATACTGCATTACAGATGTTAAACAGCTGAGGAGTTTTTATACTGTGCTACAGATGTTAAACAGCTGAGGAGTGTTTATACAGCGTTACAGATGTTATACAGCTGAGGATTTATTATACTGTGTTACAGATGTTAAACAGCTGATGAGTGTTTATACTGTGTTACATATGTTAAACAGCTGAGGAGTGTTTATACTGTGTTACAGATGTTAAACAGCTGAGGAGTGTTTATACTGTGCTACAGATGTTAAACAGCTGAGGAGTGTTTATACTGTGTTACAGATGTTAAACAGCTGAGGAGTGTTTATACTGTGTTACAGATGTTAAACAGCTGAGGAGTGTTTACACTGTGCTACAGATGTTTAACAGCTGAGGAGTGTTTATACTGTGCTACAGATGTTAAACAGCTGAGGAGTGTTTATACTGTGCTACAGATGTTAAACAGCTGAGGAGTGTTTATACTGTGTTACAGATGTTAAACAGCTGACGAGTGTTTATACTGTGTTACAGATGTTAAACAGCTGAGGAGTGTTTACACTGTGCTACAGATGTTTAACAGCTGAGGAGTGTTTATACTGTGCAACAGATGTTAAACAGCTGAGGAGTTTTTATACAGCGTTACAGACCTTAAACAGCTGAGGAGTGTTTATACTGTGCTAAATATATTAAACAGCTGAGTAGTGTTTATACTGTGCTACAGATATTAAACAGCTGAGGAGTGTTTATACTGTGCTACAGATGTTAAACAGCTGAGGAGTGTTTATACTGTGTTACAGATGTTAAACAGCTGAGGAGTTTTTATGCTCTGCTACAGATGTTAAACATCTGAGGAGTGTTTATACTGTGCTACAGATGTTAAACAGCTGAAGAGTGTTTATACTGTGCTACATATGTTAAACAGCTGAAGAGTGTTTATACTGTGCTACATATGTTAAACAGCTGATGAGTGTTTATACTGTGTTACAGATGTTAAACAGCTGAGGAGTGTTTATCCTGTGCTACAGATGGTGAACAGCTGAGGAGTTTTTATACAGCGTTACAGAAGTTAAACAGCTGAGGAGTGTTTATACTGTGTTACATATGTTAAACAGCTGAGGAGTGTTTATACCGTGTTACAGATGTTAAACAGCTGAGGAGTGTTTATACTGCATTACATATGTTAAACAGCTGAGGAGTGTTTATACTGTGCTACAGATATTAAACAGCTGAGGAGTGTTTATACTGTGCTACAGATATTAAACAGCTAAGGAGTGTTTATACTGTGTTAGAGATGTTAAACAGCTGAGGAGTGTGTATACTGCATTAAAGATGTTAACAGCTGAGGAGGGTTTATACTGTGTTACAGATGTTAACAGCTGAGGAGTGTTTATACTGTGTTACAGATGTTATACAGCTGAGGAGTATTTATACTGTTTTACAGATGTTAAACAGCTGAGGAGTGTTTATACTGTGTTACAGATGTTAAACAGCTGAGGAGTGTTTACACTGTGCTGCAGATGTTTAACAGCTGAGGAGTGTTTATACTGTGCTACAGATGTTAAACAGCTGAGGAGTTTTTATACAGCGTTACAGACCTTAAACAGCTGAGGAGTGTTTATACTGTGCTACATATGTTAAACAGCTGAGGAGTGTTTATACTGTGTTACATATGATAAACAGCTGAGGAGTGTTTATACCGTGTTACAGATGTTAAACAGCTCAGTAGTGTTTATACTGCATTACAGATGTTAAACAGCTGAGGAGTGTTTATACTGTGCTACAGATATTAAACAGCTGAGGAGTGTTTATACTGTGCTACAGATATTAAACAGCTGAGGAGTGTTTATACTGTGTTACAGATGTTAAACAGCTGAGGAGTATTTATACTGCATTACCGATGTTAAAGCTGGGGAGTGTTTATACTGTGTTACAGATGTTAAACAGCTGAGGAGTGTTTATACTGTGTTAGAGACGTTAAACAGCTGAGGAGTGTTTATACTGCATTACAGATGTTAACAGCTGAGGAGTGTTTATACTGTGTTACAGATGTCAAACAGCTGAGGAGTTTTTATACTGTGCTACAGATGTTAAACAGCTGAGGAGTGTTTATACAGCGTTACAGATGTTATACAGCTGAGGATTTATTATACTGTGTTACAGATGTTAAACAGCTGATGAGTGTTTATACTGTGTTACATATGTTAAACAGCTGAGGAGTGTTTATACTGTGTTACAGATGTTAAACAGCTGAGGAGTGTTTATACTGTGCTACAGATGTTAAACAGCTGAGGAGTGTTTATACTGTGTTACAGATGTTAAACAGCTGAGGAGTGTTTATACTGTGTTACAGATGTTAAACAGCTGAGGAGTGTTTACACTGTGCTACAGATGTTTAACAGCTGAGGAGTGTTTATAATGTGCTACAGATGTTAAACAGCTGAGGAGTGTTTATACTGTGCTACAGATGTTAAACAGCTGAGGAGTGTTTATACTGTGTTACAGATGTTAAACAGCTGACGAGTGTTTATACTGTGTTACAGATGTTAAACAGCTGAGGAGTGTTTACACTGTGCTACAGATGTTTAACAGCTGAGGAGTGTTTATACTGTGCAACAGATGTTAAACAGCTGAGGAGTTTTTATACAGCGTTACAGACCTTAAACAGCTGAGGAGTGTTTATACTGTGCTAAATATATTAAACAGCTGAGGAGTGTTTATAGTGTGTTACATATGTTGAACAGCTGAGGAGTGTTTATACCGTGTTACAGATGTTAAACAGCTGAGTAGTGTTTATACTGCATTACAGATGTTAAACAGCTGAGGAGTGTTTATACTGTGCTACAGATATTAAACAGCTGAGGAGTGTTTATACTGTGCTACAGATATTAAACAGCTGAGGAGTGTTTATACTGTGCTACAGATGTTAAACAGCTGAGGAGTATTTATACTGCATTACCGATGTTAAAGCTGGGGAGTGTTTATACTGTGTTACATATGTTAAACAGCTGAGGAGTGTTTATACTGTGTTAGAGATGTTAAACAGCTGAGGAGTGTGTATACTGCATTAAAGATGTTAACAGCTGAGGAGGGTTTATACTGTGTTACAGATGTTAACAGCTGAGGAGTGTTTATACTGTTTTACAGATGTTATACAGCTGAGGAGTATTTATACTGTTTTACAGATGTTAAACAGCTGAGGAGTGTTTATAGGCCGCAACAGATGTTAAAGAGCTGAGGATTGTTTATACTGTGTTACAGATATTAAACAGCTGAGGAGTGTTTATACTGTGCTACAGATATTAAACAGCTGAGGAGTGTTTATACTGTGCTACAGATGTTAAACAGCTGAGGAGTGTTTATACTGTGTTACAGATGTTAAAAAGCTGAGGAGTGTTTATACTGTGTTACAGATGTTAAACAGCTGAGGAGTGTTTATACTGTGTTACAGATGTTAAACAGCTGAGGATTGTTTATACTGCATTACATATGTTAAACAGCTGAGAAGTGTTTATACTTTTTTACAGATGTTAAACAGCTGAGGAGTGTTTATACTGTGCTACAGATGTTAAACAGCTGAGGAGTGTTTATACTGTGCAACAGATATTAAACAGCTGAGGATTGTTTATACTGCATTACAGATGTTATACAGCTGTGGAGTATTTATACTGTGTTACAGATGTTAAACAGCTGAGGAGTGTTTATAGGGCGCAACAGATGTTAAACAGCTGAGGAGTGTTTATACTGTGTTACAGATGTTAAACAGCTGAGTAGTGTCTATACTGCATTACAGATGTTAAACAGCTGAGGAGTGTTAATACTGTGCTACAGATATTAAACAGCTGAGGAGTGTTTATACTGTGCTACAGATATTAAACAGCTGAGGAGTGTTTATACTGTGCTACAGATGTTAAACAGCTGAGGAGTGTTTATACTGTGTTACAGATGTTAAACAGCTGAGGAGTATTTATACTGCATTACCGATGTTAAAGCTGGGGAGTGTTTATACTGTGTTACAGATGTTAAACAGCTGAGGAGTGTTTATACTGCATTACATATGTTAAACAGCTGAGGAGTGTGTATACTGCATTAAAGATGTTAACAGCTGAGGAGGGTTTATACTGTGTTACAGATGTTAACAGCTGAGGAGTGTTTATACTGTTTTACAGATGTTATACAGCTGAGGAGTATTTATACTGTTTTACAGATGTTAAACAGCTGAGGAGTGTTTATAGGCTGCAACAGATGTTAAAGAGCTGAGGATTGTTTATACTGTGTTACAGATGTTAAACAGCTGAGGAGTGTTTATACTGTGCTACAGATATTAAACAGCTGAGGAGTGTTTATACTGTGTTACAGATGTTAAACAGCTGAGGATTTTTTATGCTGTGCTACAGATGTTAAACAGCTGAGGAATGTTTATACTGCGTTACATATATTAAACAGCTGAGGAGTGTTTATACTGTGCTACAGATGTTAAACAGCTGAGGCGTGTTTATACTGCATTACAGATGTTAAACAGCTGAAGAGTGTTTATACTGTGCTACATATGTTAAACAGCTGAAGAGTGTTTATACTGTGTTACAGATGTTAAACAGCTGAGGAGTGTTTATACTGTGCTACATATGTTAAACAGCTGATGAGTGTTTATACTGTGTTACAGATGTTAAACAGCTGAAGAGTGTTTATACTGTGCTACATATGTTAAACAGCTGAAGAGTGTTTATACTGTGTTACAGATGTTAAACAGCTGAGGAGTGTTTATACTGTGCTACAGATGTTAAACAGCTGAGGTGTGTTTATACTGTGTCACAGATGTTAAACAGTTGAGGAGTGTTTACACTGTGTTACAGATGTTAAACAGCTGATGATTGTTTATACTGTGCTACAGATGTTAAACAGCCGAGGAGTGTTTATACTGTGTTACAGATGTTAAACAGCTGAGGAGTGTTTATACTGTGTTACAGATGTTAAACAGCTGAGGAGTGTTTATACTGTGCTACATATATTAAACAGCTGAGGAGTGTTTATACTGCATTACATATATTAAACAGCTGAGTAGTGTTTATACTGTGCTACAGATGTTAAACAGCTGAGGAGTGTTTATACTGTGTTACAGATGTTAAACAGCTGAGGAGTTTTTATGCTGTGCTACAGATGTTAAACATCTGAGGAGTGTTTATACTGTGCTACAGATGTTAAACAGCTGAAGAGTGTTTATACTGTGCTACATATGTTAAACAGCTGAAGAGTGTTTATACTGTGCTACATATGTTAAACAGCTGATGAGTGTTTATACTGTGTTACAGATGTTAAACAGCTGATGAGTGTTTATCCTGTGCTACAGATGGTAAACAGCTGAGGAGTGTTTATACTGTGCTACAGATGTTAAACAGCTGAGGAGTTTTTATACAGCGTTACAGAAGTTAAACAGCTGAGGAGTGTTTATACTGTGTTACATATGTTAAACAGCTGAGGAGTGTTTATACCGTGTTACAGATGTTAAACAGCTGAGGAGTGTTTATACTGCATTACATATGTTAAACAGCTGAGGAGTGTTTATACTGTGCTACAGATGTTAACAGCTGAGGAGTGTTTATACTGTGTTAGAGATGTTAAACAGCTGAGGAGTGTGTATACTGCATTAAAGATGTTAACAGCTGAGGAGTGTTTATACTGTGTTACAGATGTTAACAGCTGAGGAGTGTTTATACTGTGTTACAGATGTTATACAGCTGAGGAGTATTTATACTGTTTTACAGATGTTAAACAGCTGAGGAGTGTTTATACTGTGTTACAGATGTTAAACAGCTGAGGAGTGTTTACACTGTGCTGCAGATGTTTAACAGCTGAGGAGTGTTTATACTGTGCTACTGATGTTAAACAGCTGAGGAGTTTTTATACAGCGTTACAGACCTTAAACAGCTGAGGAGTGTTTATACTGTGCTACATATGTTAAACAGCTGAGGAGTGTTTATACTGTGTTACATATGATAAACAGCTGAGGAGTGTTTATACCGTGTTACAGATGTTAAACAGCTCAGTAGTGTTTATACTGCATTACAGATGTTAAACAGCTGAGGAGTGTTTATACTGTGCTACAGATATTAAACAGCTGAGGAGTGTTTATACTGTGCTACAGATATTAAACAGCTGAGGAGTGTTTATACTGTGTTACAGATGTTAAACAGCTGAGGAGTATTTATACTGCATTACCGATGTTAAAGCTGGGGAGTGTTTATACTGTGTTACAGATGTTAAACAGCTGAGGAGTGTTTATACTGTGTTAGAGACGTTAAACAGCTGAGGAGTGTTTATACTGCATTACAGATGTTAACAGCTGAGGAGTGTTTATACTGTGTTACAGATGTCAAACAGCTGAGGAGTTTTTATACTGTGCTACAGATGTTAAACAGCTGAGGAGTGTTTATACAGCGTTACAGATGTTATACAGCTGAGGATTTTTTATACTGTGTTACAGATGTTAAACAGCTGATGAGTGTTTATACTGCATTACATATGTTAAACAGCTGAGGAGTGTGTATACTGCATTAAAGATGTTAACAGCTGAGGAGGGTTTATACTGTGTTACAGATGTTAACAGCTGATGAGTGTTTATACTGTTTTACAGATGTTATACAGCTGAGGAGTATTTATACTGTTTTACAGATGTTAAACAGCTGAGGAGTGTTTATAGGCCGCAACAGATGTTAAAGAGCTGAGGATTGTTTATACTGTGTTACAGATGTTAAACAGCTGAGGAGTGTTTATACTGTGCTACAGATATTAAACAGCTGAGGAGTGTTTATACTGTGTTACAGATGTTAAACAGCTGAGGATTTTTTATGCTGTGCTACAGATGTTAAACAGCTGAGGAATGTTTATACTGCGTTACATATATTAAACAGCTGAGGAGTGTTTATACTGTGCTACAGATGTTAAACAGCTGAGGCGTGTTTATACTGTGCTACAGATGTTAAACAGCTGAAGAGTGTTTATACTGTGCTACATATGTTAAACAGCTGAGGAATGTTTATACTGCGTTACATATATTAAACAGCTGAGGAGTGTTTATACTGTGCTACAGATGTTAAACAGCTGAGGAGTGTTTATACTGTGCTACAGATGTTAAACAGCTGAAGAGTGTTTATACTGTGCTACAGATGTTAAACAGCTGAAGAGTGTTTATACTGTGTTACAGATGTTAAACAGCTGAGGAGTGTTTATACTGTGCTACATATGTTAAACAGCTGATGAGTGTTTATACTGTGTTACAGATGTTAAACAGCTGAAGAGTGTTTATACTGTGCTACATATGTTAAACAGCTGAAGAGTGTTTATACTGTGTTACAGATGTTAAACAGCTGAGGAGTGTTTATACTGTGCTACAGATGTTAAACAGCTGAGGGGTGTTTATACTGTGTCACAGATGTTAAACAGCTGAGGAGTGTTTACACTGTGTTACAGATGTTAAACAGCTGATGATTGTTTATACTGTGCTACAGATGTTAAACAGCCGAGGAGTGTTTATACTGTGTTACAGATGTTAAACAGCTGAGGAGTGTTTATACTGTGTTACAGATGTTAAACAGCTGAGGAGTGTTTATACTGTGCTACATATATTAAACAGCTGAGGAGTGTTTATACTGCATTACATATGTTAAACAGCTGAGTAGTGTTTATACTGTGCTACAGATATTAAACAGCTGAGGAGTGTTTATACTGTGCTACAGATGTTAAACAGCTGAGGAGTGTTTATACTGTGTTACAGATGTTAAACAGCTGAGGAGTTTTTATGCTGTGCTACAGATGTTAAACATCTGAGGAGTGTTTATACTGTGCTACAGATGTTAAACAGCTGAAGAGTGTTTATACTGTGCTACATATGTTAAACAGCTGAAGAGTGTTTATACTGTGCTACATATGTTAAACAGCTGATGAGTGTTTATACTGTGTTACAGATGTTAAACAGCTGATGAGTGTTTATCCTGTGCTACAGATGGTAAACAGCTGAGGAGTGTTTATACTGTGCTACAGATGTTAAACAGCTGAGGAGTTTTTATACAGCGTTACAGAAGTTAAACAGCTGAGGAGTGTTTATACTGTGTTACATATGTTAAACAGCTGAGGAGTGTTTATACCGTGTTACAGATGTTAAACAGCTGAGGAGTGTTTATACTGCATTACATATGTTAAACAGCTGAGGAGTGTTTATACTGTGCTACAGATATTAAACAGCTAAGGAGTGTTTATACTGTGTTAGAGATGTTAAACAGCTGAGGAGTGTGTATACTGCATTAAAGATGTTAACAGCTGAGGAGGGTTTATACTGTGTTACAGATGTTAACAGCTGAGGAGTGTTTATACTGTGGTACAGATGTTATACAGCTGAGGAGTATTTATACTGTTTTACAGATGTTAAACAGCTGAGGAGTGTTTATACTGTGTTACAGATGTTAAACAGCTGAGGAGTGTTTACACTGTGCTGCAGATGTTTAACAGCTGAGGAGTGTTTATACTGTGCTACAGATGTTAAACAGCTGAGGAGTTTTTATACAGCGTTACAGACCTTAAACAGCTGAGGAGTGTTTATACTGTGCTACATATGTTAAACAGCTGAGGAGTGTTTATACTGTGTTACATATGATAAACAGCTGAGGAGTGTTTATACCGTGTTACAGATGTTAAACAGCTCAGTAGTGTTTATACTGCATTACAGATGTTAAACAGCTGAGGAGTGTTTATACTGTGCTACAGATATTAAACAGCTGAGGAGTGTTTATACTGTGCTACAGATATTAAACAGCTGAGGAGTGTTTATACTGTGTTACAGATGTTAAACAGCTGAGGAGTATTTATACTGCATTACCGATGTTAAAGCTGGGGAGTGTTTATACTGTGTTACAGATGTTAAACAGCTGAGGAGTGTTTATACTGTGTTAGAGACGTTAAACAGCTCAGTAGTGTTTATACTGCATTACAGATGTTAAACAGCTGAGGAGTGTTTATACTGTGCTACAGATATTAAACAGCTGAGGAGTGTTTATACTGTGCTACAGATATTAAACAGCTGAGGAGTGTTTACACTGTGCTACAGATGTTTAACAGCTGAGGAGTGTTTATACTGTGCTACAGATGTTAAACAGCCTAGGAGTTTTTATACAGCGTTACAGACCTTAAACAGCTGAGGAGTGTTTATACTGTGCTAAATATGTTAAACAGCTGAGGAGTATTTATACTGCATTACCGATGTTAAAGCTGGGGAGTGTTTATACTGTGTTACAGATGTTAAACAGCTGAGGAGTGTTTATACTGTGTTAGAGATGTTAAACAGCTGAGGAGTGTGTATACTGCGTTAAAGATGTAAACAGCTGAGGAGGGTTTATACTGTGTTACAGATGTTAACAGCTGAGGAGTGTTTATACTGTGTTACAGATGTTATACAGCTGAGGAGTATTTATACTGTTTTACAGATGTTAAACAGCTGAGGAGTGTTTATAGGCCGCAACAGATGTTAAAGAGCTGAGGATTGTTTATACTGTGTTACAGATGTTAAACAGCTGAGGAGTGTTTATACTGTGCTACAGATATTAAACAGCTGAGGAGTGTTTATACTGTGCTACAGATGTTAAACAGCTGAGGAGTGTTTATACTGTGTTGCAGATGTTAAAAAGCTGAGGAGTGTTTATACTGTGTTACAGATGTTAAACAGCTGAGGAGTGTTTATACTGTGTTACATATGTTAAACAGCTGTGGAGTGTTTATACTGTGTTACAGATGTTAAACATCTGAGGAGTGTTTATACTGTGCTACAGATATTAAACAGCTGAGGAGTGTTTATACTGCATTACAGATGTTAACAGCTGAGGAGTGTTTATACTGTGTTACAGATGTTAAACAGCTGAGGATTGTTTATACTGCATTACATATGTTAAACAGCTGAGGAGTGTATATACTGCATTACAGATGTTATACAGCTGAGGAGTATTTATACTGTGTTACAGATGTTAAACAGCTGAGGAGTGTTTATAGGGCGCAACAGATGTTAAACAGCTGAGGAGTGTTTATACTGTGTTACATATATTAAACAGCTTAGAAGTGTTTATACAGCGTTACAGATGTTATACAGCTAAGGATTTTTTATACTGTGTTACAGCTGTTAAACAGCTGATGAGTGTTTATACTGTGTTACAGATGTTAAACAGCTGAGGAGTATTTATACTGCATTACCGATGTTAAAGCTGGGGAGTGTTTATACTGTGTTACAGATGTTAAACAGCTGAGGAGTGTTTATACTGTGTTAGAGATGTTAAACAGCTGAGGAGTGTTTATACTGCATTAAAGATGTTAAAAGCTGAGGAGGGTTTATACTGTGTTACAGATGTTAACAGCTGAGGAGTTTTTATACTGTGCTACAGATGTTAAACAGCTGAGGAGTGTTTATACTGCGTTACATATATTAAACAGCTGTGGAGTGTTTATACTGTGTTACAGATGTTAAACATCTGAGGAGTGTTTATACTGTGTTACAGATGTTAAACAGCTCAGGAGTGCTTATACTGCGTTACAGATGTTAAACAGCTGAGGAGTGTTTATACTGTGCTACATATATTAAACAGCTTAGAAGTGTTTATACAGCGTTACAGATGTTATACAGCTGAGGATTTTTTATACTGTGTTACAGATGTTAAACAGCTGATGAGTGTTTATACTGTGTTACCTATGTTAAACAGCTGAGGAGTGTTTATACTGTGTTACAGATGTTAAACAGCTGAGGAGTGTTTATACTGTGCTACAGATGTTAAACAGCTGAGGAGTGTTTATACTGTGTTACAGATGTTAAACAGCTGAGGAGTGTTTATACTGTGTTACAGATGTTAAACAGCTGAGGAGTGTTTACACTGTGCTACAGATGTTTAACAGCTGAGGAGTGTTTATACTGTGCTACAGATGTTAAACAGCCTAGGAGTTTTTATACAGCGTTACAGACCTTAAACAGCTGAGGAGTGTTTATACTGTGCTAAATATGTTAAACAGCTGAGGAGTATTTATACTGCATTACCGATGTTAAAGCTGGGGAGTGTTTATACTGTGTTACAGATGTTAAACAGCTGAGGAGTGTTTATACTGTGTTAGAGATGTTAAACAGCTGAGGAGTGTGTATACTGCGTTAAAGATGTAAACAGCTGAGGAGGGTTTATACTGTGTTACAGATGTTAACAGCTGAGGAGTGTTTATACTGTGTTACAGATGTTATACAGCTGAGGAGTATTTATACTGTTTTACAGATGTTAAACAGCTGAGGAGTGTTTATAGGCCGCAACAGATGTTAAAGAGCTGAGGATTGTTTATACTGTGTTACAGATGTTAAACAGCTGAGGAGTGTTTATACTGTGCTACAGATATTAAACAGCTGAGGAGTGTTTATACTGTGCTACAGATGTTAAACAGCTGAGGAGTGTTTATACTGTGTTGCAGATGTTAAAAAGCTGAGGAGTGTTTATACTGTGTTACAGATGTTAAACAGCTGAGGAGTGTTTATACTGTGTTACATATGTTAAACAGCTGTGGAGTGTTTATACTGTGTTACAGATGTTAAACATCTGAGGAGTGTTTATACTGTGCTACAGATATTAAACAGCTGAGGAGTGTTTATACTGCATTACAGATGTTAACAGCTGAGGAGTGTTTATACTGTGTTACAGATGTTAAACAGCTGAGGATTGTTTATACTGCATTACATATGTTAAACAGCTGAGGAGTGTATATACTGCATTACAGATGTTATACAGCTGAGGAGTATTTATACTGTGTTACAGATGTTAAACAGCTGAGGAGTGTTTATAGGGCGCAACAGATGTTAAACAGCTGAGGAGTGTTTATACTGTGTTACAGATGTTAAACAGCTGAGGAGTGTTTATACTGTGCTACATATATTAAACAGCTTAGAAGTGTTTATACAGCGTTACAGATGTTATACAGCTAAGGATTTTTTATACTGTGTTACAGCTGTTAAACAGCTGATGAGTGTTTATACTGTGTTACAGATGTTAAACAGCTGAGGAGTATTTATACTGCATTACCGATGTTAAAGCTGGGGAGTGTTTATACTGTGTTACAGATGTTAAACAGCTGAGGAGTGTTTATACTGTGTTAGAGATGTTAAACAGCTGAGGAGTGTTTATACTGCATTAAAGATGTTAAAAGCTGAGGAGGGTTTATACTGTGTTACAGATGTTAAACAGCTGAGGAGTGTTTATACTGCGTTACATATATTAAACAGCTGTGGAGTGTTTATACTGTGTTACAGATGTTAAACATCTGAGGAGTGTTTATACTGTGTTACAGATGTTAAACAGCTCAGGAGTGCTTATACTGCGTTACAGATGTTAAACAGCTGAGGAGTGTTTATACTGTGTTACAGATGTTAAACAGCAGAGGAGTGTTTATACTGTGTTACAGATGTTAAACAGCTGAGGAGTGTTTATACTGCATTACAGATGTTAAACAGCTGAGGAGTGTTTATACTGTGTTACAGATGTTAAACAGCTGAGGAGTGTTTATACTGTGCTACAGACGTTAAACAGCTGAGGAGTGTTTACATTGTGCTACAGATGTTAAACAGCTGAGGAGTGTTTATACTGCATTACAGATGTTAAACAGCTGATGAGTATTTATACTGTGTTACAGATGTTAAACAGCTGAGGAGTGTTTATACTGTTTTACAGATGTTAACAGTTGAGTGTTTATACTGTGTTACATATGTTAAACAGCTGAGGAGTGTTTATACTGTGTTACAGATGTTAAACAGCTGAGGAGTTTTTATACTGTGCTACAGATGTTAAACATCTGAAGAGTGTTTACACTGTGTTACAGATGTTAAACAGCTGAGGCGTGTTTATACTGCGTTACAGATGTTAAACAGCTGAGGATTGTTTATACTGTGCTACAGATGTTAAACAGCTGAGGAATGTTTATACTGTGCTATATATGTTAAACAGATGAGGAGTGTTTATACTGCATTACATATGTTAAACAGCTGAGGAGTATTTATACTGTGTTACATATGTTAAACAGCTGAGGAGTATTTATACTGCATTACAGATGTTAAACAGCTGAGTAGTGTTTATACTGTGTTACAGATGTTAAACAGCTGAGGAGTTTTTATACTGTGTTTCATATCTTAAACAGCTGAGGAGTGTTTATACTGTGCTACAGATGTTAAACAGCTGAGGAGTGTTTATACTGCATTACAGATGTTAAACAGCTGAGGAGTGTTTACACTGTGTTACAGATGTTAAACAGCTGAGGAGTGTTTATACTGTGCTACATATATTAAACAGCCGAGGAGTGTTTATACTGCGTTACAGATGTTAAACAGCTGAGGAGTGTTTATACTGTGCTACATATATTAAACAGCTGAGGAGTGTTTATACTGTGCTACATATATTAAACAGCTTAGAAGTGTTTATACAGCGTTACAGATGTTATACAGCTGAGGATTTTTTATACTGTGTTACAGATGTTAAACAGCTGATGAGTGTTTATACTGTGTTACCTATGTTAAACAGCTGAGGAGTGTTTATACTGTGTTACAGATGTTAAACAGCTGAGGAGTGTTTATACTGTGCTACAGATGTTAAACAGCTGAGGAGTGTTTATACTGTGTTACAGATGTTAAACAGCTGAGGAGTGTTTATACTGTGTTACAGATGTTAAACAGCTGAGGAGTGTTTACACTGTGCTACAGATGTTTAACAGCTGAGGAGTGTTTATACTGTGCTACAGATGTTAAACAGCTGAGGAGTTTTTATACAGCGTTACAGACCTTAAACAGCTGAGGAGTGTTTATACTGTGCTAAATATGTTAAACAGCTGAGGAGTGTTTATACTGCATTACAGATGTTAAACAGCTGAGGAGTGTTTATACTGTGCTACAGATATTAAACAGCTGAGGAGTGTTTATACTGTGCTACAGATGTTAAACAGCTGAGGAGTGTTTATACTGTGTTACAGATGTTAAACAGCTGAGGAGTATTTATACTGCATTACCGATGTTAAAGCTGGGGAGTGTTTATACTGTGTTACAGATGTTAAACAGCTGAGGAGTGTTTATACTGTGTTAGAGATGTTAAACAGCTGAGGAGTGTGTATACTGCATTAAAGATGTTAACAGCTGAGGAGGGTTTATACTGTGTTACAGATGTTAACAGCTGAGGAGTGTTTATACTGTGTTACAGATGTTATACAGCTGAGGAGTATTTATACTGTTTTACAGATGTTAAACAGCTGAGGAGTGTTTATAGGCCGCAACAGATGTTAAAGAGCTGAGGATTGTTTATACTGTGTTACAGATGTTAAACAGCTGAGGAGTGTCTATACTGCGCTACAGATATTAAACAGCTGAGGAGTGTTTATACTGTGCTACAGATGTTAAACAGCTGAGGAGTGTTTATACTGTGTTGCAGATGTTAAAAAGCTGAGGAGTGTTTATACTGTGTTACAGATGTTAAACAGCTGAGGAGTGTTTATACTGTGTTACATATGTTAAACAGCTGTGGAGTGTTTATACTGTGTTACAGATGTTAAACATCTGAGGAGTGTTTATACTGTGCTACAGATATTAAACAGCTGAGGAGTGTTTATACTGCATTACAGATGTTAACAGCTGAGGAGTGTTTATACTGTGTTACAGATGTTAAACAGCTGAGGATTGCTTATACTGCATTACATATGTTAAACAGCTGAGGAGTGTATATACTGCATTACAGATGTTATACAGCTGAGGAGTATTTATACTGTGTTACAGATGTTAAACAGCTGAGGAATGTTTATAGGGCGCAACAGATGTTAAACAGCTGAGGAGTGTTTATACTGTGTTACATATGTTAAACAGCTGTGGAGTGTTTATACTGTGTTACAGATGTTAAACATCTGAGGAGTGTTTATACTGTGCTACAGATATTAAACAGCTGAGGCGTGTTTATACTGTGCTACAGATATTAAACAGCTGAGGAGTGTTTATACTGTGTTACAGATATTAAACAGCTGAGGAGTGTTTATACTGTGCTACAGATATTAAACAGCTGAGGAGTGTTTATACTGCATTACAGATGTTAACAGCTGAGGAGTGTTTATACTGTGTTACATATGTTAAACAGCTGAGGATTGTTTATACTGCATTACATATGTTAAACAGCTGAGGAGTGTATATACTGCATTACAGATGTTATACAGCTGAGGAGTATTTATACTGTGTTACAGATGTTAAACAGCTGATGAGTGTTTATAGGGCGCAACAGATGTTAAACAGCTGAGGAGTGTTTATACTGTGTTACAGATGTTAAACAGCTGAGGAGTGTTTATACTGTGCTACATATATTAAACAGACGAGGAGTGTTTATACTGTGTTACAGATGTTAAACAGCTGAGGCGTGTTTATATTGTGTTACAGATGTTAAACAGCTGAGGAGTGTTTATACTGTGTTACAGATGTTAAACAGCTGAGGAGTGTTTATACTGTGCTACATATATTAAACAGCTTAGAAGTGTTTATACAGCGTTACAGATGTTATACAGCTGAGGATTTTTTATGCTGTGTTACAGATGTTAAACAGCTGATGAGTGTTTATACTGTGTTACAGATGTTAAACAGCTGAGGAGTATTTATACTGCATTACCGATGTTAAAGCTGGGGAGTGTTTATACTCTGTTACAGATGTTAAACAGCTGAGGAGTGTTTATACTGTGTTAGAGATGTTAAACAGCTGAGGAGTGTTTATACTGCATTAAAGATGTTAACAGCTAAGGAGGGTTTATACTGTGTTACAGATGTTAACAGCTGAGGAGTGTTTATACTGTGTTACAGATGTTAAACAGCTGAGGAGTTTTTATACTGTGCTACAGATGTTAAACAGCTGAGGAGTGTTTATACTGCGTTACATATATTAAACAGCTGTGGAGTGTTTATACTGTGTTACAGATGTTAAACATCTGAGGAGTGTTTATACTGTGCTACAGATATTAAACTGCTGAGGCGTGTTTATACTGCATTACAGATGTTAAACAGCTGAGGAGTGTTTATACTGTTTTACAGATGTTAAACAGCTGAGGAGTGTTTATACTGTGCTACAGATGTTAAACAGCTGAGGAGTGTTTATACTGTGCTACAGATATTAAACAGCTGAGGAGTGTTTATACTGCATTACAGATGTTAACAGCTGAGGAGTGTTTATTCTGTGTTACAGATGTTAAACAGCTGAGGATTGTTTATACTGCATTACATATGTTAAACAGCTGAGGAGTGTTTATACTTTTTTACAGATGTTAAACAGCTGAGGAGTGTTTATACTGTGCTACAAATGTTAAACAGCTGAGGAGTGTTTATACTGTGCAACAGATATTAAACAGCTGAGGAGTGTATATACTGCATTACAGATGTTATACAGCTGAGGAGTATTTATACTGTGTTACAGATGTTAAACAGCTGAGGAGTATTTATAGGGCGCAACAGATGTTAAACAGCTGAGGAGTGTTTATACTGTGTTACAGATGTTAAACAGCGGAGGCGTGTTTATATTGTGTTACAGATGTTAAACAACTGAGGAGTGTTTATACTGTGTTACAGATGTTAAACAGCTGAGGAGTGTTTATACTTTGCTACATATATTAAACAGCTTGGAAGTGTTTATACAGCGTTACATATGTTATACATCTGAGGATTTTTATACTGTGTTACAGATGTTAAACAGCTGAGGAGTGTTTATACTGTGTTACAGATGTTAAACAGCTGAGGAGTATTTATACTGCATTACCGATGTTAAAGCTGGGGAGTGTTTATACTGTGTTACAGATGTTAAGCAGCTGAGGAGTGTTTATACTGTGTTAGAGATGTTAAACAGCTGAGGAGTGTTTATACTGCATTACAGATGTTAACAGCTGAGGAGGGTTTATACTGTGTTACAGATGTTAACAGCTGAGGAGTGTTTATACTGTGTTACAGATGTTAAACAGCTGAGGAGTTTTTATACTGTGTTACAGATGTTAAACAGCTGAGGAGTGTTTATACTGCATTAAAGATGTTAACAGCTGACGAGGGTTTATACTGTGTTACAGATGTTAACAGCTGAGGAGTGTTTATACTTTTTTACAGATGTTAAACAGCTGAGGAGTGTTTATACTGTGCTACAGATGTTAAACAGCTGAGGAGTGTTTATACTGTGCAACAGATATTAAACAGCTGAGGAGTGTTTATACTGTGCAACAGATATTAAACAGCTGAGGAGTGTTTATACTGCATTACAGATGTTATACAGCTGAGGAGTATTTATACTGTGTTACAGATGTGAAACAGCTGAGGAGTGTTTTTAGGGCGCAACAGATGTTAAACAGCTGAGGAGTGTTTATACTGTGTTACAGATGTTAAACAGCTGAGGAGTGTTTATACTGTGCTACATATATTAAACAGCCGAGGAGTGTTTATATTGTGTTACAGATGTTAAACAGCTGAGGAGTGTTTATACTGTGCTACATATATTAAACAGCCGAGGAGTGTTTATATTGTGTTACAGATGTTAAACAGCTGAGGCGTGTTTATATTGTGTTACAGATGTTAAACAGCTGAGGAGTGTTTATACTGTGTTACAGATGTTAAACAGCTGAGGAGTGTTTATACTGTGCTACTAATATTAAACAGCTTAGAAGTGTTTATACAGCGTTACAGATGTCATACAGCTGAGGATTTTTTATACTGTGTTACAGATGTTAAACAGCTGAGGAGTGTTTATACTGTGCTACAGATGTTAAACAGCTGAGGAGTGTTTATAGTGTGTTACAGATGTTAACAGTTGAGAAGTGTTTATACTGTGTTACATATGTTAAACAGCTGAGGAGTTTTTATACTGTGCTACAGATGTTAAACATCTGAGGAGTGTTTACACTGTGTTACAGATGTTAAACAGCTGAGGCGTGTTTATACTGCGTTACAGATGTTAAACAGATGAGGAGTGTTTATACTATGCTGCAGATGTTAAACATCTGAGGAGTGTTTATACTGTGTTACAGATGTTAAACAGCTGAGGCGTGTTTATACTGCGTTACATATGTTAAACAGCTGAGGATTGTTTATACTGTGCTATATATGTTAAACAGATGAGGAGTGTTTATACTGCATTACATATGTTAAACAGCTGAGGAGTATTTATACTGTGTTACATATGTTAAACAGCTGAGGAGTATTTATACTGCATTACAGATGTTAAACAGCTGAGTAGTGTTTATACTGTGTTACAGATGTTAAACAGCTGAGGAGTTTTTATACTGTGTTTCATATCTTAAACAGCTGAGGGGTGTTTATACTGCATTACAGATGTTAAACAGCTGAGGAGTGTTTACACTGTGTTACAGATGTTAAACAGCTGAGGCGTGTTTATACTGCGTTACAGATGTTAAACAGATGAGGAGTGTTTATACTATGCTGCAGATGTTAAACATCTGAGGAGTGTTTATACTGTGTTACAGATGTTAAACAGCTGAGGCGTGTTTATACTGCGTTACATATGTTAAACAGCTGAGGATTGTTTATACTGTGCTATATATGTTAAACAGATGAGGAGTGTTTATACTGCATTACATATGTTAAACAGCTGAGGAGTATTTATACTGTGTTACATATGTTAAACAGCTGAGGAGTATTTATACTGCATTACAGATGTTAAACAGCTGAGTAGTGTTTATACTGTGTTACAGATGTTAAACAGCTGAGGAGTTTTTATACTGTGTTTCATATCTTAAACAGCTGAGGAGTGTTTATACTGTGCTACAGATGTTAAACAGCTGAGGAGTGTTTATACTGCATTACAGATGTTAAACAGCTGAGGAGTGTTTACACTGTGTTACAGATATTAAACAGCTGAGGAGTGTTTATACTGTGCTACATATATTAAACAGCCGAGGAGTGTTTATACTGTATTACAGATGTTAAACAGCTGAGGCGTGTTTATACTGCATTACAGATGTTAAACAGCTGAGGAGTGTTTTAAACTGTGTTACAGATGTTAAACAGCTGAGGAGTGTGCATACTGTGCCTCATATATTAAACAGCCGAGGAGTGTTTATACTGTGTTACAGATGTTAAACAGCTGAGGCGTGTTTATATTGTGTTACAGATGTTAAACAGCGGAGGAGTGTTTATACTGTGTTACAGATGTTAAACAGCTGAGGAGTGTTTATACTGTGCTACAGATATTAAACAGCTGAGGAGTGTTTATACTGTGCTACAGATGTTAAACAGCTGAGGAGTGTTTATACTGTGTTACAGATGTTAAACAGCTGAGGAGTATTTATACTGCATTACCGATGTTAAAGCTGGGGAGTGTTTATACTGTGTTACAGATGTTAAACAGCTGAGGAGTGTTTATACTGTGTTAGAGATGTTAAACAGCTGAGGAGTGTGTATACTGCATTAAAGATGTAAACAGCTGAGGAGGGTTTATACTGTGTTACAGATGTTAACAGCTGAGGAGTGTTTATACTGTGTTACAGATGTTATACAGCTGAGGAGTATTTATACTGTTTTACAGATGTTAAACAGCTGAGGAGTGTTTATAGGCCGCAACAGATGTTAAAGAGCTGAGGATTGTTTATACTGTGTTACAGATGTTAAACAGCTGAGGAGTGTTTATACTGTGCTACAGATATTAAACAGCTGAGGAGTGTTTATACTGTGCTACAGATGTTAAACAGCTGAGGAGTGTTTATACTGTGTTGCAGATGTTAAAAAGCTGAGGAGTGTTTATACTGTGTTACAGATGTTAAACAGCTGAGGAGTGTTTATACTGTGTTACATATGTTAAACAGCTGTGGAGTGTTTATACTGTGTTACAGATGTTAAACATCTGAGGAGTGTTTATACTGTGCTACAGATATTAAACAGCTGAGGAGTGTTTATACTGCATTACAGATGTTAACAGCTGAGGAGTGTTTATACTGTGTTACATATGTTAAACAGCTGAGGATTGTTTATACTGCATTACATATGTTAAACAGCTGAGGAGTGTATATACTGCATTACAGATGTTATACAGCTGAGGAGTATTTATACTGTGTTACAGATGTTAAACAGCTGAGGAGTGTTTATAGGGCGCAACAGATGTTAAACAGCTGAGGAGTGTTTATACTGTGTTACAGATGTTAAACAGCTGAGGAGTGTTTATACTGTGCTACATATATTAAACAGCTTAGAAGTGTTTATACAGCGTTACAGATGTTATACAGCTAAGGATTTTTTATACTGTGTTACAGCTGTTAAACAGCTGATGAGTGTTTATACTGTGTTACAGATGTTAAACAGCTGAGGAGTATTTATACTGCATTACCGATGTTAAAGCTGGGGAGTGTTTATACTGTGTTACAGATGTTAAACAGCTGAGGAGTGTTTATACTGTGTTAGAGATGTTAAACAGCTGAGGAGTGTTTATACTGCATTAAAGATGTTAACAGCTGAGGAGGGTTTATACTGTGTTACAGATGTTAACAGCTGAGGAGTTTTTATACTGTGCTACAGATGTTAAACAGCTGAGGAGTGTTTATACTGCGTTACATATATTAAACAGCTGTGGAGTGTTTATACTGTGTTACAGATGTTAAACATCTGAGGAGTGTTTATACTGTGTTACAGATGTTAAACAGCTCAGGAGTGCTTATACTGCGTTACAGATGTTAAACAGCTGAGGAGTGTTTATACTGTGTTACAGATGTTAAACAGCCGAGGAGTGTTTATACTGTGTTACAGATGTTAAACAGCTGAGGAGTGTTTATACTGCATTACAGATGTTAAACAGCTGAGGAGTGTTTATACTGTGTTACAGATGTTAAACAGCTGAGGAGTGTTTACATTGTGCTACAGATGTTAAACAGCTGAGGAGTGTTTATACTGCATTACAGATGTTAAACAGCTGATGAGTATTTATACTGTGTTACAGATGTTAAACAGCTGAGGAGTGTTTATACTGTTTTACAGATGTTAACAGTTGAGTGTTTATACTGTGTTACATATGTTAAACAGCTGAGGAGTGTTTATACTGTGATACAGATGTTAAACAGCTGAGGAGTTTTTATACTGTGCTACAGATGTTAAACATCTGAAGAGTGTTTACACTGTGTTACAGATGTTAAACAGCTGAGGCGTGTTTATACTGCGTTACAGATGTTAAACAGCTGAGGATTGTTTATACTGTGCTACAGATGTTAAACAGCTGAGGAATGTTTATACTGTGCTATATATGTTAAACAGATGAGGAGTGTTTATACTGCATTACATATGTTAAACAGCTGAGGAGTATTTATACTGTGTTACATATGTTAAACAGCTGAGGAGTATTTATACTGCATTACAGATGTTAAACAGCTGAGTAGTGTTTATACTGTGTTACAGATGTTAAACAGCTGAGGAGTTTTTATACTGTGTTTCATATCTTAAACAGCTGAGGAGTGTTTATACTGTGCTACAGATGTTAAACAGCTGAGGAGTGTTTATACTGCATTACAGATGTTAAACAGCTGAGGAGTGTTTACACTGTGTTACAGATGTTAAACAGCTGAGGAGTGTTTATACTGTGCTACATATATTAAACAGCCGAGGAGTGTTTATACTGCGTTACAGATGTTAAACAGCTGAGGAGTGTTTATACTGTGCTACATATATTAAACAGCTGAGGAGTGTTTATACTGTGCTACATATATTAAACAGCTTAGAAGTGTTTATACAGCGTTACAGATGTTATACAGCTGAGGATTTTTTATACTGTGTTACAGATGTTAAACAGCTGATGAGTGTTTATACTGTGTTACCTATGTTAAACAGCTGAGGAGTGTTTATACTGTGTTACAGATGTTAAACAGCTGAGGAGTGTTTATACTGTGCTACAGATGTTAAACAGCTGAGGAGTGTTTATACTGTGTTACAGATGTTAAACAGCTGAGGAGTGTTTATACTGTGTTACAGATGTTAAACAGCTGAGGAGTGTTTACACTGTGCTACATATGTTTAACAGCTGAGGAGTGTTTATACTGTGCTACAGATGTTAAACAGCTGAGGAGTTTTTATACAGCGTTACAGACCTTAAACAGCTGAGGAGTGTTTATACTGTGCTAAATATGTTAAACAGCTGAGGAGTGTTTATACTGCATTACAGATGTTAAACAGCTGAGGAGTGTTTATACTGTGCTACAGATATTAAACAGCTGAGGAGTGTTTATACTGTGCTACAGATGTTAAACAGCTGAGGAGTGTTTATACTGTGTTACAGATGTTAAACAGCTGAGGAGTATTTATACTGCATTACCGATGTTAAAGCTGGGGAGTGTTTATACTGTGTTACAGATGTTAAACAGCTGAGGAGTGTTTATACTGTGTTAGAGATGTTAAACAGCTGAGGAGTGTGTATACTGCATTAAAGATGTTAACAGCTGAGGAGGGTTTATACTGTGTTACAGATGTTAACAGCTGAGGAGTGTTTATACTGTGTTACAGATGTTATACAGCTGAGGAGTATTTATACTGTTTTACAGATGTTAAACAGCTGAGGAGTGTTTATAGGCCGCAACAGATGTTAAAGAGCTGAGGATTGTTTATACTGTGTTACAGATGTTAAACAGCTGAGGAGTGTTTATACTGTGCTACAGATATTAAACAGCTGAGGAGTGTTTATACTGTGCTACAGATGTTAAACAGCTGAGGAGTGTTTATACTGTGCTACAGATGTTAAACAGCTGAGGAGTGTTTATACTGTGCTACAGATGTTAAACAGCTGAGGAGTGTTTATACTGTGTTGCAGATGTTAAAAAGCTGAGGAGTGTTTATACTGTGTTACAGATGTTAAACAGCTGAGGAGTGTTTATACTGTGTTACATATGTTAAACAGCTGTGGAGTGTTTATACTGTGTTACAGATGTTAAATATCTGAGGAGTGTTTATACTGTGCTACAGATATTAAACAGCTGAGGAGTGTTTATACTGCATTACAGATGTTAACAGCTGAGGAGTGTTTATACTGTGTTACAGATGTTAAACAGCTGAGGATTGTTTATACTGCATTACATATGTTAAACAGCTGAGGAGTGTATATACTGCATTACAGATGTTATACAGCTGAGGAGTATTTATACTGTGTTACAGATGTTAAACAGCTGAGGAGTGTTTATAGTGTGTTACAGATGTTAACAGTTGAGAAGTGTTTATACTGTGTAACATATGTTAAACAGCTGAGGAGTTTTTATACTGTGCTACAGATGTTAAACATCTGAGGAGTGTTTACACTGTGTTACAGATGTTAAACAGCTGAGGCGTGTTTATACTGCGTTACAGATGTTAAACAGATGAGGAGTGTTTATACTATGCTGCAGATGTTAAACATCTGAGGAGTGTTTATACTGTGTTACAGATGTTAAACAGCTGAGGCGTGTTTATACTGCGTTACATATGTTAAACAGCTGAGGATTGTTTATACTGTGCTATATATGTTAAACAGATGAGGAGTGTTTATACTGCATTACATATGTTAAACAGCTGAGGAGTATTTATACTGTGTTACATATGTTAAACAGCTGAGGAGTATTTATACTGCATTACAGATGTTAAACAGCTGAGTAGTGTTTATACTGTGTTACAGATGTTAAACAGCTGAGGAGTTTTTATACTGTGTTTCATATCTTAAACAGCTGAGGAGTGTTTATACTGTGCTACAGATGTTAAACAGCTGAGGAGTGTTTATACTGCATTACAGATGTTAAACAGCTGAGGAGTGTTTACACTGTGTTACAGATATTAAACAGCTGAGGAGTGTTTATACTGTGCTACATATATTAAACAGCCGAGGAGTGTTTATACTGTATTACAGATGTTAAACAGCTGAGGCGTGTTTATACTGCATTACAGATGTTAAACAGCTGAGGAGTGTTTATACTGTGTTACAGATGTTAAACAGCTGAGGAGTGTTTATACTGTGCTACATATATTAAACAGCCGAGGAGTGTTTATACTGTGTTACAGATGTTAAACAGCTGAGGCGTGTTTATATTGTGTTACAGATGTTAAACAGCGGAGGAGTGTTTATACTGTGTTACAGATGTTAAACAGCTGAGGATTGTTTATACTGTGCTACATATATTAAACAGCTTAGACGTGTTTATACAGCGTTACAGATGTTAAAAAGCTGAGGAGTGTTTATACTGTGTTACAGATGTTAAACAGCTGAGGAGTGTTTATACTGTGTTACATATGTTAAACAGCTGTGGAGTGTTTATACTGTGTTACAGATGTTAAACAGCTGAGGATTGTTTATACTGCATTACATATGTTAAACAGCTGAGGAGTGTTTATACTTTTTTACAGATGTTAAACAGCTGAGGAGTGTTTATACTGTGCTACAGATGTTAAACAGCTGAGGAGTGTTTATACTGTGCAACAGATATTAAACAGCTGAGGAGTGTATATACTGCATTACAGATGTTATACAGCTGAGGAGTATTTATACTGTGTTACAGATGTTAAACAGCTGAGGGGTGTTTATAGGGCGCAACAGATGTTAAACAGCTGAGGAGTGTTTATACTGTGTTACAGATGTTAAACAGCTGAGGAGTGTTTATACTGTGCTACATATATTAAACAGCCGAGGAGTGTTTATACTGTGTTACAGATGTTAAACAGCTGAGGCGTGTTTATATTGTGTTACAGATGTTAAACAGCTGAGGAGTGTTTATACTGTGTTACAGATGTTAAACAGCTGAGAAGTGTTTATACTGTGCTACATATATTAAACAGCCGAGGAGTGTTTATACTGTTTTACAGATGTTATACAGCTGAGGATTTTTTATACTGTGTTACAGATGTTAAACAGCTGATGAGTGTTTATACTGTGTTACAGATGTTAAACAGCTGAGGAGTATTTATACTGCATTACCGATGTTAAAGCTGGGGAGTGTTTATACTCTGTTACAGATGTTAAACAGCTGAGGAGTGTTTATACTGTGTTAGAGATGTTAAACAGCTGAGGAGTGTTTATACTGCATTAAAGATGTTAACAGCTAAGGAGGGTTTATACTGTGTTACAGATGTTACAGCTGAGGAGTGTTTATACTGTGTTACAGATGTTAAACAGCTGAGGAGTTTTTATACTGTGCTACAGATGTTAAACAGCTGAGGAGTGTTTATACTGCGTTACATATATTAAACAGCTGTGGAGTGTTTATACTGTGTTACAGATGTTAAACATCTGAGGAGTGTTTATACTGTGCTACAGATATTAAACAGCTGAGGCGTGTTTATACTGCATTACAGATGTTAAACAGCTGAGGAGTGTTTATACTGTTTTACAGATGTTAAACAGCTGAGGAGTGTTTATACTGTGCTACAGATGTTAAACAGCTGAGGAGTGTTTATACTGTGCTACAGATATTAAACAGCTGAGGAGTGTTTATACTGCATTACATATATTAAACAGCTGAGGAGTGTTTATACTGTGTTACAGATGTTAAACAGCTGAGGATTGTTTATACTGTGTTACAGATGTTAAACAGCTGAGGAGTATTTATACTGCATTACCGATGTTAAAGCTGGGGAGTGTTTATACTGTGTTACAGATGTTAAACAGCTGAGGAGTGTTTATACTGTGTTAGAGATGTTAAACAGCTGAGGAGTGTGTATACTGCATTAAAGATGTTAACAGCTGAGGAGGGTTTATACTGTGTTACAGATGTTAAACAGCTGAGGAGTGTTTATACTGTGTTAGAGATGTTAAACAGCTGAGGAGTGTGTATACTGCATTAAAGATGTTAACAGCTGAGGAGGGTTTATACTGTGTTACAGATGTTAACAGCTGAGGAGTGTTTATACTGTGTTACAGATGTTATACAGCTGAGGAGTATTTATACTGTTTTACAGATGTTAAACAGCTGAGGAGTGTTTATAGGCCGCAACAGATGTTAAAGAGCTGAGGATTGTTTATACTGTGTTACAGATGTTAAACAGCTGATGAGTGTTTATACTGTGTTACCTATGTTAAACAGCTGAGGAGTGTTTATACTGTGTTACAGATGTTAAACAGCTGAGGAGTGTTTATACTGTGCTACAGATGTTAAACAGCTGAGGAGTGTTTATACTGTGTTACAGATGTTAAACAGCTGAGGAGTGTTTATACTGTGTTACAGATGTTAAACAGCTGAGGAGTGTTTACACTGTGCTACAGATGTTTAACAGCTGAGGAGTGTTTATACTGTGCTACAGATGTTAAACAGCTGAGGAGTTTTTATACAGCGTTACAGACCTTAAACAGCTGAGGAGTGTTTATACTGTGCTAAATATGTTAAACATTTGAGGAGTGTTTATACTGCATTACAGATGTTAAACAGCTGAGGAGTTTTTATACTGTGCTACAGATGTTAAACAGCTGAGGAGTGTTTATACTGTGCTACAGATATTAAACAGCTGAGGAGTGTTTATACTGCATTACAGATATTAAACAGCTGAGGAGTGTTTATACTGTGTTACAGATGTTAAACAGCTGAGGATTGTTTATACTGTGTTACAGATGTTAAACAGCTGAGGAGTATTTATACTGCATTACCGATGTTAAAGCTGGGGAGTGTTTATACTGTGTTACAGATGTTAAACAGCTGAGGAGTGTTTATACTGTGTTAGAGATGTTAAACAGCTGAGGAGTGTGTATACTGCATTAAAGATGTTAACAGCTGAGGAGGGTTTATACTGTGTTACAGATGTTAAACAGCTGAGGAGTGTTTATACTGTGTTAGAGATGTTAAACAGCTGAGGAGTGTGTATACTGCATTAAAGATGTTAACAGCTGAGGAGGGTTTATACTGTGTTACAGATGTTAACAGCTGAGGAGTGTTTATACTGTGTTACAGATGTTATACAGCTGAGGAGTATTTATACTGTTTTACAGATGTTAAACAGCTGAGGAGTGTTTATAGGCCGCAACAGATGTTAAAGAGCTGAGGATTGTTTATACTGTGTTACAGATGTTAAACAGCTGATGAGTGTTTATACTGTGTTACCTATGTTAAACAGCTGAGGAGTGTTTATACTGTGTTACAGATGTTAAACAGCTGAGGAGTGTTTATACTGTGCTACAGATGTTAAACAGCTGAGGAGTGTTTATACTGTGTTACAGATGTTAAACAGCTGAGGAGTGTTTATACTGTGTTACAGATGTTAAACAGCTGAGGAGTGTTTACACTGTGCTACAGATGTTTAACAGCTGAGGAGTGTTTATACTGTGCTACAGATGTTAAACAGCTGAGGAGTTTTTATACAGCGTTACAGACCTTAAACAGCTGAGGAGTGTTTATACTGTGCTAAATATGTTAAACAGCTGAGGAGTGTTTATACTGCATTACAGATGTTAAACAGCTGAGGAGTTTTTATACTGTGCTACAGATGTTAAACATCTGAAGAGTGTTTACACTGTGTTACAGATGTTAAACAGCTGAGGCGTGTTTATACTGCGTTACAGATGTTAAACAGCTGAGGATTGTTTATACTGTGCTACAGATGTTAAACAGCTGAGGAATGTTTATACTGTGCTATATATGTTAAACAGATGAGGAGTGTTTATACTGCATTACATATGTTAAACAGCTGAGGAGTATTTATACTGTGTTACATATGTTAAACAGCTGAGGAGTATTTATACTGCATTACAGATGTTAAACAGCTGAGTAGTGTTTATACTGTGTTACAGATGTTAAACAGCTGAGGAGTTTTTATACTGTGTTTCATATCTTAAACAGCTGAGGAGTGTTTATACTGTGCTACAGATGTTAAACAGCTGAGGAGTGTTTATACTGCATTACAGATGTTAAATAGCTGAGGAGTGTTTACACTGTGTTACAGATGTTAAACAGCTGAGGAGTGTTTATACTGTGCTACATATATTAAACAGCCGAGGAGTGTTTATACTGCGTTACAGATGTTAAACAGCTGAGGAGTGTTTATACTGTGCTACATATATTAAACAGCTGAGGAGTGTTTATACTGTGCTACATATATTAAACAGCTTAGAAGTGTTTATACAGCGTTACAGATGTTATACAGCTGAGGATTTTTTATACTGTGTTACAGATGTTAAACAGCTGATGAGTGTTTATACTGTGTTACCTATGTTAAACAGCTGAGGAGTGTTTATACTGTGTTACAGATGTTAAACAGCTGAGGAGTGTTTATACTGTGCTACAGATGTTAAACAGCTGAGGAGTGTTTATACTGTGTTACAGATGTTAAACAGCTGAGGAGTGTTTATACTGTGTTACAGATGTTAAACAGCTGAGGAGTGTTTACACTGTGCTACAGATGTTTAACAGCTGAGGAGTGTTTATACTGTGCTACAGATGTTAAACAGCTGAGGAGTTTTTATACAGCGTTACAGACCTTAAACAGCTGAGGAGTGTTTATACTGTGCTAAATATGTTAAACAGCTGAGGAGTGTTTATACTGCATTACAGATGTTAAACAGCTGAGGAGTGTTTATACCGTGCTACAGATATTAAACAGCTGAGGAGTGTTTATACTGCATTACAGATGTTAAACAGCTGAGGAGTGTTTATACTGTGTTACAGATGTTAAACAGCTGAGGAGTATTTATACTGCATTACCGATGTTAAAGCTGGGGAGTGTTTATACTGTGTTACAGATGTTAAACAGCTGAGGAGTGTTTATACTGTGTTAGAGATGTTAAACAGCTGAGGAGTGTGTATACTGCATTAAAGATGTTAACAGCTGAGGAGGGTTTATACTGTGTTACAGATGTTAACAGCTGAGGAGTGTTTATACTGTGTTACAGATGTTATACAGCTGAGGATTATTTATACTGTTTTACAGATGTTAAACAGCTGAGGAGTGTTTATAGGCCGCAACAGATGTTAAAGAGCTGAGGATTGTTTATACTGTGTTACAGATGTTAAACAGCTGAGGAGTGTTTATACTGTGCTACAGATATTAAACAGCTGAGGAGTGTTTATACTGTGCTACAGATGTTAAACAGCTGAGGAGTGTTTATACTGTGTTGCAGATGTTAAAAAGCTGAGGAGTGTTTATACTGTGTTACAGATGTTAAACAGCTGAGGAGTGTTTATACTGTGTTACATATGTTAAACAGCTGTGGAGTGTTTATACTGTGTTACAGATGTTAAATATCTGAGGAGTGTTTATACTGTGCTACAGATATTAAACAGCTGAGGAGTGTTTATACTGCATTACAGATGTTAACAGCTGAGGAGTGTTTATACTGTGTTACAGATGTTAAACAGCTGAGGATTGTTTATACTGCATTACATATGTTAAACAGCTGAGGAGTGTATATACTGCATTACAGATGTTATACAGCTGAGGAGTATTTATACTGTGTTACAGATGTTAAACAGCTGAGGAGTGTTTATAGTGTGTTACAGATGTTAACAGTTGAGAAGTGTTTATACTGTGTAACATATGTTAAACAGCTGAGGAGTTTTTATACTGTGCTACAGATGTTAAACATCTGAGGAGTGTTTACACTGTGTTACAGATGTTAAACAGCTGAGGCGTGTTTATACTGCGTTACAGATGTTAAACAGATGAGGAGTGTTTATACTATGCTGCAGATGTTAAACATCTGAGGAGTGTTTATACTGTGTTACAGATGTTAAACAGCTGAGGCGTGTTTATACTGCGTTACATATGTTAAACAGCTGAGGATTGTTTATACTGTGCTATATATGTTAAACAGATGAGGAGTGTTTATACTGCATTACATATGTTAAACAGCTGAGGAGTATTTATACTGTGTTACATATGTTAAACAGCTGAGGAGTATTTATACTGCATTACAGATGTTAAACAGCTGAGTAGTGTTTATACTGTGTTACAGATGTTAAACAGCTGAGGAGTTTTTATACTGTGTTTCATATCTTAAACAGCTGAGGAGTGTTTATACTGTGCTACAGATGTTAAACAGCTGAGGAGTGTTTATACTGCATTACAGATGTTAAACAGCTGAGGAGTGTTTACACTGTGTTACAGATATTAAACAGCTGAGGAGTGTTTATACTGTGCTACATATATTAAACAGCCGAGGAGTGTTTATACTGTATTACAGATGTTAAACAGCTGAGGCGTGTTTATACTGCATTACAGATGTTAAACAGCTGAGGAGTGTTTATACTGTGTTACAGATGTTAAACAGCTGAGGAGTGTTTATACTGTGCTACATATATTAAACAGCCGAGGAGTGTTTATACTGTGTTACAGATGTTAAACAGCTGAGGCGTGTTTATATTGTGTTACAGATGTTAAACAGCGGAGGAGTGTTTATACTGTGTTACAGATGTTAAACAGCTGAGGATTGTTTATAATGTGCTACATATATTAAACAGCTTAGACGTGTTTATACAGCGTTACAGATGTTAAAAAGCTGAGGAGTGTTTATACTGTGTTACAGATGTTAAACAGCTGAGGAGTGTTTATACTGTGTTACATATGTTAAACAGCTGTGGTGTGTTTATACTGTGTTACAGATGTTAAACAGCTGAGGATTGTTTATACTGCATTACATATGTTAAACAGCTGAGGAGTGTTTATACTTTTTTACAGATGTTAAACAGCTGAGGAGTGTTTATACTGTGCTACAGATGTTAAACAGCTGAGGAGTGTTTATACTGTGCAACAGATATTAAACAGCTGAGGAGTGTATATACTGCATTACAGATGTTATACAGCTGAGGAGTATTTATACTGTGTTACAGATGTTAAACAGCTGAGGGGTGTTTATAGGGCGCAACAGATGTTAAACAGCTGAGGAGTGTTTATACTGTGTTACAGATGTTAAACAGCTGAGGAGTGTTTATACTGTGCTACATATATTAAACAGCCGAGGAGTGTTTATACTGTGTTACAGATGTTAAACAGCTGAGGCGTGTTTATATTGTGTTACAGATGTTAAACAGCTGAGGAGTGTTTATACTGTGTTACAGATGTTAAACAGCTGAGAAGTGTTTATACTGTGCTACATATATTAAACAGCCGAGGAGTGTTTATACTGTTTTACAGATGTTATACAGCTGAGGATTTTTTATACTGTGTTACAGATGTTAAACAGCTGATGAGTGTTTATACTGTGTTACAGATGTTAAACAGCTGAGGAGTATTTATACTGCATTACCGATGTTAAAGCTGGGGAGTGTTTATACTCTGTTACAGATGTTAAACAGCTGAGGAGTGTTTATACTGTGTTAGAGATGTTAAACAGCTGAGGAGTGTTTATACTGCATTAAAGATGTTAACAGCTAAGGAGGGTTTATACTGTGTTACAGATGTTACAGCTGAGGAGTGTTTATACTGTGTTACAGATGTTAAACAGCTGAGGAGTTTTTATACTGTGCTACAGATGTTAAACAGCTGAGGAGTGTTTATAGGCCGCAACAGATGTTAAAGAGCTGAGGATTGTTTATACTGTGTTACAGATGTTAAACAGCTGATGAGTGTTTATACTGTGCTACAGATATTAAACAGCTGAGGAGTGTTTATACTGTGCTACAGATGTTAAACAGCTGAGGAGTGTTTATACTCTGTTGCAGATATTAAAAAGCTGAGGAGTGTTTATACTGTGTTACAGATGTTAAACAGCTGAGGAGTGTTTATACTGTGTTACATATGTTAAACAGCTGTGGAGTGTTTATACTGTGTTACAGATATTAAACAGCTGAGGAGTGTTTATACTGCATTACAGATATTAAACAGCTGAGGAGTGTTTATACTGTGTTACAGATGTTAAACAGCTGAGGATTGTTTATACTGTGTTACATATGTTAAACAGCTGAGGAGTATTTATACTGCATTACCGATGTTAACAGCTGAGGAGTGTTTATACTGTGTTACAGATGTTAAACAGCTGAGGATTGTTTATACTGCATTACATATGTTAAACAGCTGAGGAGTGTATATACTGCATTACAGATGTTATACAGCTGAGGAGTATTTATACTGTGTTACAGATGTTAAACAGCTGAGGAGTGTTTATAGGGCGCAACAGATGTTAAACAGCTGAGGAGTGTTTATACTGTGTTACAGATGTTAAACAGCTGGGGAGTGTTTATACTCTGTTACAGATGTTAAACAGCTGAGGAGTGTTTGTACTGTGTTAGAGATGTTAAACAGCTGAGGAGTGTTTATACTGCATTAAAGATGTTAACAGCTAAGGAGGGTTTATACTGTGTTACAGATGTTAAACAGCTGAGGAGTGTTTATACTGTGTTACATATGTTAAACAGCTGTGGAGTGTTTATACTGTGTTACAGATGTTAAACATCTGAGGAGTGTTTATACTGTGTTACAGATATTAAACAGCTGAGGAGTGTTTATACTGTGCTACAGATATTAAACAGCTGAGGAGTGTTTATACTGCATTACAGATGTTAACAGCTGAGGAGTGTTTATACTGTGTTACATATGTTAAACAGCTGAGGATTGTTTATACTGCATTATATATGTTAAACAGCTGAGGAGTGTATATACTGCATTATAGATGTTATACAGCTGAGGAGTATTTATACTGTGTTACAGATGTTAAACAGCTGAGGAGTGTTTATAGGGCGCAACAGATGTTAAACAGCTGAGGAGTGTTTATACTGTGTTACAGATGTTAAACAGCTGAGGAGTGTTTATACTGTGCTACATATATTAAACAGCCGAGGAGTGTTTATACTGTGTTACAGATGTTAAACAGCTGAGGCGTGTTTATATTGTGTTACAGATGTTAAACAGCTGAGGAGTGTTTATACTGTGTTACAGATGTTAAACAGCTGAGGAGTGTTTATACTGTGCTACATATATCAAACAGCTTAGAAGTGTTTATACAGCGTTACAGATGTTATACAGCTGAGGATTTTTTATGCTGTGTTACAGATGTTAAACAGCTGATGAGTGTTTATACTGTGTTACAGATGTTAAACAGCTGAGGAGTATTTATACTGCATTACCGATGTTAAAGCTGGGGAGTGTTTATACTCTGTTACAGATGTTAAACAGCTGAGGAGTTTTTATACTGTGTTAGAGATGTTAAACAGCTGAGGAGTGTTTATAGGGCGCAACAGATGTTAAACAGCTGAGGAGTGTTTATACTGTGTTACAGATGTTAAACAGCTGAGGAGTGTTTATACTGTGCTACATATATTAAACAGCCGAGGAGTGTTTATACTGTATTACAGATGTTAAACAGCTGAGGCGTGTTTATATTGTGTTACAGATGTTAAACAGCTGAGGAGTGTTTATACTGTGTTACAGATGTTAAACAGCTGAGAAGTGTTTATACTGTGCTACATATATTAAACAGCCGAGGAGTGTTTATACTGTTTTACAGATGTTATACAGCTGAGGATTTTTTATACTGTGTTACAGATGTTAAACAGCTGATGAGTGTTTATACTGTGTTACAGATGTTAAACAGCTGAGGAGTATTTATACTGCATTACCGATGTTAAAGCTGGGGAGTGTTTATACTCTGTTACAGATGTTAAACAGCTGAGGAGTGTTTATACTGTGTTAGAGATGTTAAACAGCTGAGGAGTGTTTATACTGCATTAAAGATGTTAACAGCTAAGGAGGGTTTATACTGTGTTACAGATGTTACAGCTGAGGAGTGTTTATACTGTGTTACAGATGTTAAACAGCTGAGGAGTTTTTATACTTTGCTACAGATGTTAAACAGCTGAGGAGTGTTTATACTGCGTTACATATATTAAACAGCTGTGGAGTGTTTATACTGTGTTACAGATGTTAAACATCTGAGGAGTGTTTATACTGTGCTACAGATATTAAACAGCTGAGGCGTGTTTATACTGCATTACAGATGTTAAACAGCTGAGGAGTGTTTATACTGTTTTACAGATGTTAAACAGCTGAGGAGTGTTTATACTGTGCTACAGATGTTAAACAGCTGAGGAGTGTTTATACTGTGTTACATATGTTAAACAGCTGAGGATTGTTTATACTGTGTTACAGATGTTAAACAGCTGAGGAGTATTTATACTGCATTACCGATGTTAAAGCTGGGGAGTGTTTATACTGTGTTACAGATGTTAAACAGCTGAGGAGTGTTTATACTGTGTTAGAGATGTTAAACAGCTGAGGAGTGTGTATACTGCATTAAAGATGTTAACAGCTGAGGAGGGTTTATACTGTGTTACAGATGTTAACAGCTGAGGAGTGTTTATACTGTGTTACAGATGTTATACAGCTGAGGAGTATTTATACTGTTTTACAGATGTTAAACAGCTGAGGAGTGTTTATAGGCCGCAACAGATGTTAAAGAACTGAGGATTGTTTATACTGTGTTACAGATGTTAAACAGCTGATGAGTGTTTATACTGTGCTACAGATATTAAACAGCTGAGGAGTGTTTACACTGTGCTACAGATGTTAAACAGCTGAGGAGTGTTTATACTGTGTTGCAGATATTAAAAAGCTGAGGAGTGTTTATACTGTGTTACAGATGTTAAACAGCTGAGGAGTGTTTATACTGTGTTACATATGTTAAACAGCTGTGGAGTGTTTATACTGTGTTACAGATATTAAACAGCTGAGGAGTGTTTATACTGCATTACAGATATTAAACAGCTGAGGAGTGTTTATACTGTGTTACAGATGTTAAACAGCTGAGGATTGTTTATACTGTGTTACAGATGTTAAACAGCTGAGGAGTATTTATACTGCATTACCGATGTTAACAGCTGAGGAGTGTTTATACTGTGTTACAGATGTTAAACAGCTGAGGATTGTTTATACTGCATTACATATGTTAAACAGCTGAGGAGTGTATATACTGCATTACAGATGTTATACAGCTGAGGAGTATTTATACTGTGTTACAGATGTTAAACAGCTGAGGAGTGTTTATAGGGCGCAACAGATGTTAAACAGCTGAGGAGTGTTTATACTGTGTTACAGATGTTAAACAGCTGGGGAGTGTTTATACTCTGTTACAGATGTTAAACAGCTGAGGAGTGTTTGTACTGTGTTAGAGATGTTAAACAGCTGAGGAGTGTTTATACTGCATTAAAGATGTTAACAGCTAAGGAGGGTTTATACTGTGTTACAGATGTTAAACAGCTGAGGAGTGTTTATACTGTGTTACATATGTTAAACAGCTGTGGAGTGTTTATACTGTGTTACAGATGTTAAACATCTGAGGAGTGTTTATACTGTGCTACAGATATTAAACAGCTGAGGCGTGTTTATACTGTGCTACAGATATTAAACAGCTGAGGAGTGTTTATACTGTGTTACAGATATTAAACAGCTGAGGAGTGTTTATACTGTGCTACAGATATTAAACAGCTGAGGAGTGTTTATACTGCATTACAGATGTTAACAGCTGAGGAGTGTTTATACTGTGTTACATATGTTAAACAGCTGAGGATTGTTTATACTGCATTACATATGTTAAACAGCTGAGGAGTGTATATACTGCATTATAGATGTTATACAGCTGAGGAGTATTTATACTGTGTTACAGATGTTAAACAGCTGAGGAGTGTTTATAGGGCGCAACAGATGTTAAACAGCTGAGGAGTGTTTATACTGTGTTACAGATGTTAAACAGCTGAGGAGTGTTTATACTGTGCTACATATATTAAACAGCCGAGGAGTGTTTATACTGTGTTACAGATGTTAAACAGCTGAGGCGTGTTTATATTGTGTTACAGATGTTAAACAGCTGAGGAGTGTTTATACTGTGTTACAGATGTTAAACAGCTGAGGAGTGTTTATACTGTGCTACATATATTAAACAGCTTAGAAGTGTTTATACAGCGTTACAGATGTTATACAGCTGAGGATTTTTTATGCTGTGTTACAGATGTTAAACAGCTGATGAGTGTTTATACTGTGTTACAGATGTTAAACAGCTGAGGAGTATTTATACTGCATTACCGATGTTAAAGCTGGGGAGTGTTTATACTCTGTTACAGATGTTAAACAGCTGAGGAGTTTTTATACTGTGTTAGAGATGTTAAACAGCTGAGGAGTGTTTATACTGCATTAAAGATGTTAACAGCTAAGGAGGGTTTATACTGTGTTACAGATGTTAACAGCTGAGGAGTGTTTATACTGTGTTACAGATGTTAAACAGCTGAGGAGTTTTTATACTGTGCTACAGATGTTAAACAGCTGAGGAGTGTTTATACTGCGTTACATATATTAAACAGCTGTGGAGTGTTTATACTGTGTTACAGATGTTAAACATCTGAGGAGTGTTTATACTGTGCTACAGATATTAAACTGCTGAGGCGTGTTTATACTGCATTACAGATGTTAAACAGCTGAGGAGTGTTTATACTGTTTTACAGATGTTAAACAGCTGAGGAGTGTTTATACTGTGCTACAGATGTTAAACAGCTGAGGAGTGTTTATACTGCATTACATATGTTAAACAGCTGAGGAGTGTTTATACTTTTTTACAGATGTTAAACAGCTGAGGAGTGTTTATACTGTGCTACAAATGTTAAACAGCTGAGGAGTGTTTATACTGTGCAACAGATATTAAACAGCTGAGGAGTGTATATACTGCATTACAGATGTTATACAGCTGAGGAGTATTTATACTGTGTTACAGATGTTAAACAGCAGAGGAGTATTTATAGGGCGCAACAGATGTTAAACAGCTGAGGAGTGTTTATACTGTGTTACAGATGTTAAACAGCGGAGGCGTGTTTATATTGTGTTACAGATGTTAAACAACTGAGGAGTGTTTATACTGTGTTACAGATGTTAAACAGCTGAGGAGTGTTTATACTTTGCTACATATATTAAACAGCTTGGAAGTGTTTATACAGCGTTACATATGTTATACTGCTGAGGATTTTTATACTGTGTTACAGATGTTAAACAGCTGAGGAGTGTTTATACTGTGTTACAGATGTTAAACAGCTGAGGAGTATTTATACTGCATTACCGATGTTAAAGCTGGGGAGTGTTTATACTGTGTTACAGATGTTAAGCAGCTGAGTGTTTATACTGTGTTAGAGATGTTAAACAGCTGAGGAGTGTTTATACTGCATTACAGATGTTAACAGCTGAGGAGGGTTTATACTGTGTTACAGATGTTAACAGCTGTGGAGTGTTAATACTGTGTTACAGATGTTAAACAGCTGAGGAGTTTTTATACTGTGTTACAGATGTTAAACAGCTGAGGAGTGTTTATACTGTGTTAGAGATGTTAAACAGCTGAGGAGTGTTTATACTGCATTAAAGATGTTAACAGCTGAGGAGGGTTTATACTGTGTTACAGATGTTAACAGCTGAGGAGTGTTTATACTTTTTTACAGATGTTAAACAGCTGAGGAGTGTTTATACTGTGCTACAGATGTTAAACAGCTGAGGAGTGTTTATACTGTGCAACAGATATTAAACAGCTGAGGAGTGTTTATACTGCATTACAGATGTTATACAGCTGAGGAGTATTTATACTGTGTTACAGATGTGAAACAGCTGAGGAGTGTTTTTAGGGCGCAACAGATGTTAAACAGCTGAGGAGTGTTTATACTGTGTTACAGATGTTAAACAGCTGAGGAGTGTTTATACTGTGCTACATATATTAAACAGCCGAGGAGTGTTTATATTGTGTTACAGATGTTAAACAGCTGAGGCGTGTTTATATTGTGTTACAGATGTTAAACAGCTGAGGAGTGTTTATACTGTGTTACAGATGTTAAACAGCTGAGGAGTGTTTATACTGTGCTACATATATTAAACAGCTCTGAAGTGTTTATACAGCGTTACAGATGTCATACAGCTGAGGATTTTTTATACTGTGTTACAGATGTTAAACAGCTGAGGAGTGTTTATACTGTGCTACAGATGTTAAACAGCTGAGGAGTGTTTATAGTGTGTTACAGATGTTAACAGTTGAGAAGTGTTTATACTGTGTTACATATGTTAAACAGCTGAGGAGTTTTTATACTGTGCTACAGATGTTAAACATCTGAGGAGTGTTTACACTGTGTTACAGATGTTAAACAGCTGAGGCGTGTTTATACTGCGTTACAGATGTTAAACAGATGAGGAGTGTTTATACTGTGTTACATATGTTAAACAGCTGAGGATTGTTTATACTGTGCTATATATGTTAAACAGATGAGGAGTGTTTATACTGCATTACATATGTTAAACAGCTGAGGAGTATTTATACTGTGTTACATATGTTAAACAGCTGAGGAGTGTTTATACTGTGTTACAGATGTTAAACAGCTGAGGAGTGTTTATACTTTGCTACATATATTAAACAGCTTGGAAGTGTTTATACAGCGTTACATATGTTATACAGCTGAGGATTTTTATACTGTGTTACAGATGTTAAACAGCTGAGGAGTGTTTATACTGTGTTACAGATGTTAAACAGCTGAGGAGTATTTATACTGCATTACCGATGTTAAAGCTGGGGAGTGTTTATACTGTGTTACAGATGTTAAGCAGCTGAGTGTTTATACTGTGTTAGAGATGTTAAACAGCTGAGGAGTGTTTATACTGCATTACAGATGTTAACAGCTGAGGAGGGTTTATACTGTGTTACAGATGTTAACAGCTGTGGAGTGTTAATACTGTGTTACAGATGTTAAACAGCTGAGGAGTTTTTATACTGTGTTACAGATGTTAAACAGCTGAGGAGTGTTTATACTGTGTTAGAGATGTTAAACAGCTGAGGAGTGTTTATACTGCATTAAAGATGTTAACAGCTGAGGAGGGTTTATACTGTGTTACAGATGTTAACAGCTGAGGAGTGTTTATACTTTTTTACAGATGTTAAACAGCTGAGGAGTGTTTATACTGTGCTACAGATGTTAAACAGCTGAGGAGTGTTTATACTGTGCAACAGATATTAAACAGCTGAGGATTGTTTATACTGCATTACAGATGTTATACAGCTGAGGAGTATTTATACTGTGTTACAGATGTGAAACAGCTGAGGAGTGTTTTTAGGGCGCAACAGATGTTAAACAGCTGAGGAGTGTTTATACTGTGTTACAGATGTTAAACAGCTGAGGAGTGTTTATACTGTGCTACATATATTAAACAGCCGAGGAGTGTTTATATTGTGTTACAGATGTTAAACAGCTGAGGCGTGTTTATATTGTGTTACAGATGTTAAACAGCTGAGGAGTGTTTATACTGTGTTACAGATGTTAAACAGCTGAGGAGTGTTTATACTGTGCTACATATATTAAACAGCTCAGAAGTGTTTATACAGCGTTACAGATGTCATACAGCTGAGGATTTTTTATACTGTGTTACAGATGTTAAACAGCTGAGGAGTGTTTATACTGTGCTACAGATGTTAAACAGCTGAGGAGTGTTTATAGTGTGTTACAGATGTTAACAGTTGAGAAGTGTTTATACTGTGTTACATATGTTAAACAGCTGAGGAGTTTTTATACTGTGCTACAGATGTTAAACATCTGAGGAGTGTTTACACTGTGTTACAGATGTTAAACAGCTGAGGCGTGTTTATACTGCGTTACAGATGTTAAACAGATGAGGAGTGTTTATACTGTGTTACATATGTTAAACAGCTGAGGATTGTTTATACTGTGCTATATATGTTAAACAGATGAGGAGTGTTTATACTGCATTACATATGTTAAACAGCTGAGGAGTATTTATACTGTGTTACATATGTTAAACAGCTGAGGAGTACTTATACTGCATTACAGATGTTAAACAGCTGAGTAGTGTTTATACTGTGTTACAGATGTTAAACAGCTGAGGAGTTTTTATACTGTGTTTCATATCTTAAACAGCTGAGGAGTGTTTATACTGTGCTACAGATGTTAAACAGCTGAGGAGTGTTTATACTGCATTACAGATGTTAAACAGCTGAGGAGTGTTTACACTGTGTTACAGATATTAAACAGCTGAGGAGTGTTTATACTGTGCTACATATATTAAACAGCCGAGGAGTGTTTATACTGTATTACAGATGTTAAACAGCTGAGGCGTGTTTATACTGCATTACAGATGTTAAACAGCTGAGGAGTGTTTATACTGTGTTACAGATGTTAAACAGCTGAGGAGTGTTTATACTGTGCTACATATATTAAACAGCCGAGGAGTGTTTATACTGTGTTACAGATGTTAAACAGCTGAGGCGTGTTTATATTGTGTTACAGATGTTAAACAGCGGAGGAGTGTTTATACTGTGTTACAGATGTTAAACAGCTGAGGATTGTTTATACTGTGCTACATATATTAAACAGCTTAGACGTGTTTATACAGCGTTACAGATGTTAAAAAGCTGAGGAGTGTTTATACTGTGTTACAGATGTTAAACAGCTGAGGAGTGTTTATACTGTGTTACATATGTTAAACAGCTGTGGAGTGTTTATACTGTGTTACAGATGTTAAACAGCTGAGGATTGTTTATACTGCATTACATATGTTAAACAGCTGAGGAGTGTTTATACTTTTTTACAGATGTTAAACAGCTGAGGAGTGTTTATACTGTGCTACAGATGTTAAACAGCTGAGGAGTGTTTATACTGTGCAACAGATATTAAACAGCTGAGGAGTGTATATACTGCATTACAGATGTTATACAGCTGAGGAGTATTTATACTGTGTTACAGATGTTAACAGCTGAGGGGTGTTTATAGGGCGCAACAGATGTTAAACAGCTGAGGAGTGTTTATACTGTGTTACAGATGTTAAACAGCTGAGGAGTGTTTATACTGTGCTACATATATTAAACAGCCGAGGAGTGTTTATACTGTGTTACAGATGTTAAACAGCTGAGGCGTGTTTATATTGTGTTACAGATGTTAAACAGCTGAGGAGTGTTTATACTGTGTTACAGATGTTAAACAGCTGAGAAGTGTTTATACTGTGCTACATATATTAAACAGCCGAGGAGTGTTTATACTGTGTTACAGATGTTATACAGCTGAGGATTTTTTATACTGTGTTACAGATGTTAAACAGCTGATGAGTGTTTATACTGTGTTACAGATGTTAAACAGCTGAGGAGTGTTTATACTGCATTACCGATGTTAAAGCTGGGGAGTGTTTATACTCTGTTACAGATGTTAAACAGCTGAGGAGTTTTTATACTGTGTTAGAGATGTTAAACAGCTGAGGAGTGTTTATACTGCATTAAAGATGTTAACAGCTAAGGAGGGTTTATACTGTGTTACAGATGTTAACAGCTGAGGAGTGTTTATACTGTGTTACAGATGTTAAACAGCTGAGGAGTTTTTATACTGTGCTACAGATGTTAAACAGCTGAGGAGTGTTTATACTGCGTTACATATATTAAACAACTGTGGAGTGTTTATACTGTGTTACAGATGTTAAACATCTGAGGAGTGTTTATACTGTGCTACAGATATTAAACTGCTGAGGCGTGTTTATACTGCATTACAGATGTTAAACAGCTGAGGAGTGTTTATACTGTTTTACAGATGTTAAACAGCTGAGGAGTGTTTATACTGTGCTACAGATGTTAAACAGCTGAGGAGTGTTTATACTGCATTACATATGTTAAACAGCTGAGGAGTGTTTATACTTTTTTACAGATGTTAAACAGCTGAGGAGTGTTTATACTGTGCTACAAATGTTAAACAGCTGAGGAGTGTTTATACTGTGCAACAGATATTAAACAGCTGAGGAGTGTATATACTGCATTACAGATGTTATACAGCTGAGGAGTATTTATACTGTGTTACAGATGTTAAACAGCAGAGGAGTATTTATAGGGCGCAACAGATGTTAAACAGCTGAGGAGTGTTTATACTGTGTTACAGATGTTAAACAGCGGAGGCGTGTTTATATTGTGTTACAGATGTTAAACAACTGAGGAGTGTTTATACTGTGTTACAGATGTTAAACAGCTGAGGAGTGTTTATACTTTGCTACATATATTAAACAGCTTGGAAGTGTTTATACAGCGTTACATATGTTATACTGCTGAGGATTTTTATACTGTGTTACAGATGTTAAACAGCTGAGGAGTGTTTATACTGTGTTACAGATGTTAAACAGCTGAGGAGTATTTATACTGCATTACCGATGTTAAAGCTGGGGAGTGTTTATACTGTGTTACAGATGTTAAGCAGCTGAGTGTTTATACTGTGTTAGAGATGTTAAACAGCTGAGGAGTGTTTATACTGCATTACAGATGTTAACAGCTGAGGAGGGTTTATACTGTGTTACAGATGTTAACAGCTGTGGAGTGTTAATACTGTGTTACAGATGTTAAACAGCTGAGGAGTTTTTATACTGTGTTACAGATGTTAAACAGCTGAGGAGTGTTTATACTGTGTTAGAGATGTTAAACAGCTGAGGAGTGTTTATACTGCATTAAAGATGTTAACAGCTGAGGAGGGTTTATACTGTGTTACAGATGTTAACAGCTGAGGAGTGTTTATACTTTTTTACAGATGTTAAACAGCTGAGGAGTGTTTATACTGTGCTACAGATGTTAAACAGCTGAGGAGTGTTTATACTGTGCAACAGATATTAAACAGCTGAGGAGTGTTTATACTGCATTACAGATGTTATACAGCTGAGGAGTATTTATACTGTGTTACAGATGTGAAACAGCTGAGGAGTGTTTTTAGGGCGCAACAGATGTTAAACAGCTGAGGAGTGTTTATACTGTGTTACATATATTAAACAGCCGAGGAGTGTTTATATTGTGTTACAGATGTTAAACAGCTGAGGCGTGTTTATATTGTGTTACAGATGTTAAACAGCTGAGGAGTGTTTATACTGTGTTACAGATGTTAAACAGCTGAGGAGTGTTTATACTGTGCTACATATATTAAACAGCCGAGGAGTGTTTATATTGTGTTACAGATGTTAAACAGCTGAGGCGTGTTTATATTGTGTTACAGATGTTAAACAGCTGAGGAGTGTTTATACTGTGTTACAGATGTTAAACAGCTGAGGAGTGTTTATACTGTGCTACATATATTAAACAGCTCTGAAGTGTTTATACAGCGTTACAGATGTCATACAGCTGAGGATTTTTTATACTGTGTTACAGATGTTAAACAGCTGAGGAGAGTTTATACTGTGCTACAGATGTTAAACAGCTGAGGAGTGTTTATATTGTGTTACAGATGTTAACAGTTGAGAAGTGTTTATACTGTGTTACATATGTTAAACAGCTGAGGAGTTTTTATACTGTGCTACAGATGTTAAACATCTGAGGAGTGTTTACACTGTGTTACAGATGTTAAACAGCTGAGGCGTGTTTATACTGCGTTACAGATGTTAAACAGATGAGGAGTGTTTATACTGTGTTACATATGTTAAACAGCTGAGGATTGTTTATACTGTGCTATATATGTTAAACAGATGAGGAGTGTTTATACTGCATTACATATGTTAAACAGCTGAGGAGTATTTATACTGTGTTACATATGTTAAACAGCTGAGGAGTGTTTATACTGTGTTACAGATGTTAAACAGCTGAGGAGTGTTTATACTTTGCTACATATATTAAACAGCTTGGAAGTGTTTATACAGCGTTACATATGTTATACAGCTGAGGATTTTTATACTGTGTTACAGATGTTAAACAGCTGAGGAGTGTTTATACTGTGTTACAGATGTTAAACAGCTGAGGAGTATTTATACTGCATTACCGATGTTAAAGCTGGGGAGTGTTTATACTGTGTTACAGATGTTAAGCAGCTGAGTGTTTATACTGTGTTAGAGATGTTAAACAGCTGAGGAGTGTTTATACTGCATTACAGATGTTAACAGCTGAGGAGGGTTTATACTGTGTTACAGATGTTAACAGCTGTGGAGTGTTAATACTGTGTTACAGATGTTAAACAGCTGAGGAGTTTTTATACTGTGTTACAGATGTTAAACAGCTGAGGAGTGTTTATACTGTGTTAGAGATGTTAAACAGCTGAGGAGTGTTTATACTGCATTAAAGATGTTAACAGCTGAGGAGGGTTTATACTGTGTTACAGATGTTAACAGCTGAGGAGTGTTTATACTTTTTTACAGATGTTAAACAGCTGAGGAGTGTTTATACTGTGCTACAGATGTTAAACAGCTGAGGAGTGTTTATACTGTGCAACAGATATTAAACAGCTGAGGATTGTTTATACTGCATTACAGATGTTATACAGCTGAGGAGTATTTATACTGTGTTACAGATGTGAAACAGCTGAGGAGTGTTTTTAGGGCGCAACAGATGTTAAACAGCTGAGGAGTGTTTATACTGTGTTACAGATGTTAAACAGCTGAGGAGTGTTTATACTGTGCTACATATATTAAACAGCCGAGGAGTGTTTATATTGTGTTACAGATGTTAAACAGCTGAGGCGTGTTTATATTGTGTTACAGATGTTAAACAGCTGAGGAGTGTTTATACTGTGTTACAGATGTTAAACAGCTGAGGAGTGTTTATACTGTGCTACATATATTAAACAGCTCAGAAGTGTTTATACAGCGTTACAGATGTCATACAGCTGAGGATTTTTTATACTGTGTTACAGATATTAAACAGCTGAGGAGTGTTTATACTGTGCTACAGATGTTAAACAGCTGAGGAGTGTTTATAGTGTGTTACAGATGTTAAACAGCTGAGGAGTGTTTATACTGTGCTACAAATGTTAAACAGCTGAGGAGTGTTTATACTGTGCAACAGATATTAAACAGCTGAGGAGTGTATATACTGCATTACAGATGTTATACAGCTGAGGAGTATTTATACTGTGTTACAGATGTTAAACAGCAGAGGAGTATTTATAGGGCGCAACAGATGTTAAACAGCTGAGGAGTGTTTATACTGTGTTACAGATGTTAAACAGCGGAGGCGTGTTTATATTGTGTTACAGATGTTAAACAACTGAGGAGTGTTTATACTGTGTTACAGATGTTAAACAGCTGAGGAGTGTTTATACTTTGCTACATATATTAAACAGCTTGGAAGTGTTTATACAGCGTTACATATGTTATACTGCTGAGGATTTTTATACTGTGTTACAGATGTTAAACAGCTGAGGAGTGTTTATACTGTGTTACAGATGTTAAACAGCTGAGGAGTATTTATACTGCATTACCGATGTTAAAGCTGGGGAGTGTTTATACTGTGTTACAGATGTTAAGCAGCTGAGTGTTTATACTGTGTTAGAGATGTTAAACAGCTGAGGAGTGTTTATACTGCATTACAGATGTTAACAGCTGAGGAGGGTTTATACTGTGTTACAGATGTTAACAGCTGTGGAGTGTTAATACTGTGTTACAGATGTTAAACAGCTGAGGAGTTTTTATACTGTGTTACAGATGTTAAACAGCTGAGGAGTGTTTATACTGTGTTAGAGATGTTAAACAGCTGAGGAGTGTTTATACTGCATTAAAGATGTTAACAGCTGAGGAGGGTTTATACTGTGTTACAGATGTTAACAGCTGAGGAGTGTTTATACTTTTTTACAGATGTTAAACAGCTGAGGAGTGTTTATACTGTGCTACAGATGTTAAACAGCTGAGGAGTGTTTATACTGTGCAACAGATATTAAACAGCTGAGGAGTGTTTATACTGCATTACAGATGTTATACAGCTGAGGAGTATTTATACTGTGTTACAGATGTGAAACAGCTGAGGAGTGTTTTTAGGGCGCAACAGATGTTAAACAGCTGAGGAGTGTTTATACTGTGTTACAGATGTTAAACAGCTGAGGAGTGTTTATACTGTGCTACATATATTAAACAGCCGAGGAGTGTTTATATTGTGTTACAGATGTTAAACAGCTGAGGCGTGTTTATATTGTGTTACAGATGTTAAACAGCTGAGGAGTGTTTATACTGTGTTACAGATGTTAAACAGCTGAGGAGTGTTTATACTGTGCTACATATATTAAACAGCTCTGAAGTGTTTATACAGCGTTACAGATGTCATACAGCTGAGGATTTTTTATACTGTGTTACAGATGTTAAACAGCTGAGGAGTGTTTATACTGTGCTACAGATGTTAAACAGCTGAGGAGTGTTTATAGTGTGTTACAGATGTTAACAGTTGAGAAGTGTTTATACTGTGTTACATATGTTAAACAGCTGAGGAGTTTTTATACTGTGCTACAGATGTTAAACATCTGAGGAGTGTTTACACTGTGTTACAGATGTTAAACAGCTGAGGCGTGTTTATACTGCGTTACAGATGTTAAACAGATGAGGAGTGTTTATACTGTGTTACATATGTTAAACAGCTGAGGATTGTTTATACTGTGCTATATATGTTAAACAGATGAGGAGTGTTTATACTGCATTACATATGTTAAACAGCTGAGGAGTATTTATACTGTGTTACATATGTTAAACAGCTGAGGAGTGTTTATACTGTGTTACAGATGTTAAACAGCTGAGGAGTGTTTATACTTTGCTACATATATTAAACAGCTTGGAAGTGTTTATACAGCGTTACATATGTTATACAGCTGAGGATTTTTATACTGTGTTACAGATGTTAAACAGCTGAGGAGTGTTTATACTGTGTTACAGATGTTAAACAGCTGAGGAGTATTTATACTGCATTACCGATGTTAAAGCTGGGGAGTGTTTATACTGTGTTACAGATGTTAAGCAGCTGAGTGTTTATACTGTGTTAGAGATGTTAAACAGCTGAGGAGTGTTTATACTGTGTTACAGATGTTATACAGCTGAGGATTTTTTATACTGTGTTACAGATGTTAAACAGCTGATGAGTGTTTATACTGTGTTACAGATGTTAAACAGCTGAGGAGTGTTTATACTGCATTACCGATGTTAAAGCTGGGGAGTGTTTATACTCTGTTACAGATGTTAAACAGCTGAGGAGTTTTTATACTGTGTTAGAGATGTTAAACAGCTGAGGAGTGTTTATACTGCATTAAAGATGTTAACAGCTAAGGAGGGTTTATACTGTGTTACAGATGTTAACAGCTGAGGAGTGTTTATACTGTGTTACAGATGTTAAACAGCTGAGGAGTTTTTATACTGTGCTACAGATGTTAAACAGCTGAGGAGTGTTTATACTGCGTTACATATATTAAACAACTGTGGAGTGTTTATACTGTGTTACAGATGTTAAACATCTGAGGAGTGTTTATACTGTGCTACAGATATTAAACTGCTGAGGCGTGTTTATACTGCATTACAGATGTTAAACAGCTGAGGAGTGTTTATACTGTTTTACAGATGTTAAACAGCTGAGGAGTGTTTATACTGTGCTACAGATGTTAAACAGCTGAGGAGTGTTTATACTGCATTACATATGTTAAACAGCTGAGGAGTGTTTATACTTTTTTACAGATGTTAAACAGCTGAGGAGTGTTTATACTGTGCTACAAATGTTAAACAGCTGAGGAGTGTTTATACTGTGCAACAGATATTAAACAGCTGAGGAGTGTATATACTGCATTACAGATGTTATACAGCTGAGGAGTATTTATACTGTGTTACAGATGTTAAACAGCAGAGGAGTATTTATAGGGCGCAACAGATGTTAAACAGCTGAGGAGTGTTTATACTGTGTTACAGATGTTAAACAGCGGAGGCGTGTTTATATTGTGTTACAGATGTTAAACAACTGAGGAGTGTTTATACTGTGTTACAGATGTTAAACAGCTGAGGAGTGTTTATACTTTGCTACATATATTAAACAGCTTGGAAGTGTTTATACAGCGTTACATATGTTATACTGCTGAGGATTTTTATACTGTGTTACAGATGTTAAACAGCTGAGGAGTGTTTATACTGTGTTACAGATGTTAAACAGCTGAGGAGTATTTATACTGCATTACCGATGTTAAAGCTGGGGAGTGTTTATACTGTGTTACAGATGTTAAGCAGCTGAGTGTTTATACTGTGTTAGAGATGTTAAACAGCTGAGGAGTGTTTATACTGCATTACAGATGTTAACAGCTGAGGAGGGTTTATACTGTGTTACAGATGTTAACAGCTGTGGAGTGTTAATACTGTGTTACAGATGTTAAACAGCTGAGGAGTTTTTATACTGTGTTACAGATGTTAAACAGCTGAGGAGTGTTTATACTGTGTTAGAGATGTTAAACAGCTGAGGAGTGTTTATACTGCATTAAAGATGTTAACAGCTGAGGAGGGTTTATACTGTGTTACAGATGTTAACAGCTGAGGAGTGTTTATACTTTTTTACAGATGTTAAACAGCTGAGGAGTGTTTATACTGTGCTACAGATGTTAAACAGCTGAGGAGTGTTTATACTGTGCAACAGATATTAAACAGCTGAGGAGTGTTTATACTGCATTACAGATGTTATACAGCTGAGGAGTATTTATACTGTGTTACAGATGTGAAACAGCTGAGGAGTGTTTTTAGGGCGCAACAGATGTTAAACAGCTGAGGAGTGTTTATACTGTGTTACAGATGTTAAACAGCTGAGGAGTGTTTATACTGTGCTACATATATTAAACAGCCGAGGAGTGTTTATATTGTGTTACAGATGTTAAACAGCTGAGGCGTGTTTATATTGTGTTACAGATGTTAAACAGCTGAGGAGTGTTTATACTGTGTTACAGATGTTAAACAGCTGAGGAGTGTTTATACTGTGCTACATATATTAAACAGCTCTGAAGTGTTTATACAGCGTTACAGATGTCATACAGCTGAGGATTTTTTATACTGTGTTACAGATGTTAAACAGCTGAGGAGAGTTTATACTGTGCTACAGATGTTAAACAGCTGAGGAGTGTTTATATTGTGTTACAGATGTTAACAGTTGAGAAGTGTTTATACTGTGTTACATATGTTAAACAGCTGAGGAGTTTTTATACTGTGCTACAGATGTTAAACATCTGAGGAGTGTTTACACTGTGTTACAGATGTTAAACAGCTGAGGCGTGTTTATACTGCGTTACAGATGTTAAACAGATGAGGAGTGTTTATACTGTGTTACATATGTTAAACAGCTGAGGATTGTTTATACTGTGCTATATATGTTAAACAGATGAGGAGTGTTTATACTGCATTACATATGTTAAACAGCTGAGGAGTATTTATACTGTGTTACATATGTTAAACAGCTGAGGAGTGTTTATACTGTGTTACAGATGTTAAACAGCTGAGGAGTGTTTATACTTTGCTACATATATTAAACAGCTTGGAAGTGTTTATACAGCGTTACATATGTTATACAGCTGAGGATTTTTATACTGTGTTACAGATGTTAAACAGCTGAGGAGTGTTTATACTGTGTTACAGATGTTAAACAGCTGAGGAGTATTTATACTGCATTACCGATGTTAAAGCTGGGGAGTGTTTATACTGTGTTACAGATGTTAAGCAGCTGAGTGTTTATACTGTGTTAGAGATGTTAAACAGCTGAGGAGTGTTTATACTGCATTACAGATGTTAACAGCTGAGGAGGGTTTATACTGTGTTACAGATGTTAACAGCTGTGGAGTGTTAATACTGTGTTACAGATGTTAAACAGCTGAGGAGTTTTTATACTGTGTTACAGATGTTAAACAGCTGAGGAGTGTTTATACTGTGTTAGAGATGTTAAACAGCTGAGGAGTGTTTATACTGCATTAAAGATGTTAACAGCTGAGGAGGGTTTATACTGTGTTACAGATGTTAACAGCTGAGGAGTGTTTATACTTTTTTACAGATGTTAAACAGCTGAGGAGTGTTTATACTGTGCTACAGATGTTAAACAGCTGAGGAGTGTTTATACTGTGCAACAGATATTAAACAGCTGAGGATTGTTTATACTGCATTACAGATGTTATACAGCTGAGGAGTATTTATACTGTGTTACAGATGTGAAACAGCTGAGGAGTGTTTTTAGGGCGCAACAGATGTTAAACAGCTGAGGAGTGTTTATACTGTGTTACAGATGTTAAACAGCTGAGGAGTGTTTATACTGTGCTACATATATTAAACAGCCGAGGAGTGTTTATATTGTGTTACAGATGTTAAACAGCTGAGGCGTGTTTATATTGTGTTACAGATGTTAAACAGCTGAGGAGTGTTTATACTGTGTTACAGATGTTAAACAGCTGAGGAGTGTTTATACTGTGCTACATATATTAAACAGCTCAGAAGTGTTTATACAGCGTTACAGATGTCATACAGCTGAGGATTTTTTATACTGTGTTACAGATGTTAAACAGCTGAGGAGTGTTTATACTGTGCTACAGATGTTAAACAGCTGAGGAGTGTTTATAGTGTGTTACAGATGTTAACAGTTGAGAAGTGTTTATACTGTGTTACATATGTTAAACAGCTGAGGAGTTTTTATACTGTGCTACAGATGTTAAACATCTGAGGAGTGTTTACACTGTGTTACAGATGTTAAACAGCTGAGGCGTGTTTATACTGCGTTACAGATGTTAAACAGATGAGGAGTGTTTATACTGTGTTACATATGTTAAACAGCTGAGGATTGTTTATACTGTGCTATATATGTTAAACAGATGAGGAGTGTTTATACTGCATTACATATGTTAAACAGCTGAGGAGTATTTATACTGTGTTACATATGTTAAACAGCTGAGGAGTACTTATACTGCATTACAGATGTTAAACAGCTGAGTAGTGTTTATACTGTGTTACAGATGTTAAACAGCTGAGGAGTTTTTATACTGTGTTTCATATCTTAAACAGCTGAGGAGTGTTTATACTGTGCTACAGATGTTAAACAGCTGAGGAGTGTTTATACTGCATTACAGATGTTAAACAGCTGAGGAGTGTTTACACTGTGTTACAGATATTAAACAGCTGAGGAGTGTTTATACTGTGCTACATATATTAAACAGCCGAGGAGTGTTTATACTGTATTACAGATGTTAAACAGCTGAGGCGTGTTTATACTGCATTACAGATGTTAAACAGCTGAGGAGTGTTTATACTGTGTTACAGATGTTAAACAGCTGAGGAGTGTTTATACTGTGCTACATATATTAAACAGCCGAGGAGTGTTTATACTGTGTTACAGATGTTAAACAGCTGAGGCGTGTTTATATTGTGTTACAGATGTTAAACAGCGGAGGAGTGTTTATACTGTGTTACAGATGTTAAACAGCTGAGGATTGTTTATACTGTGCTACATATATTAAACAGCTTAGACGTGTTTATACAGCGTTACAGATGTTAAAAAGCTGAGGAGTGTTTATACTGTGTTACAGATGTTAAACAGCTGAGGAGTGTTTATACTGTGTTACATATGTTAAACAGCTGTGGAGTGTTTATACTGTGTTACAGATGTTAAACAGCTGAGGATTGTTTATACTGCATTACATATGTTAAACAGCTGAGGAGTGTTTATACTTTTTTACAGATGTTAAACAGCTGAGGAGTGTTTATACTGTGCTACAGATGTTAAACAGCTGAGGAGTGTTTATACTGTGCAACAGATATTAAACAGCTGAGGAGTGTATATACTGCATTACAGATGTTATACAGCTGAGGAGTATTTATACTGTGTTACAGATGTTAACAGCTGAGGGGTGTTTATAGGGCGCAACAGATGTTAAACAGCTGAGGAGTGTTTATACTGTGTTACAGATGTTAAACAGCTGAGGAGTGTTTATACTGTGCTACATATATTAAACAGCCGAGGAGTGTTTATACTGTGTTACAGATGTTAAACAGCTGAGGCGTGTTTATATTGTGTTACAGATGTTAAACAGCTGAGGAGTGTTTATACTGTGTTACAGATGTTAAACAGCTGAGAAGTGTTTATACTGTGCTACATATATTAAACAGCCGAGGAGTGTTTATACTGTGTTACAGATGTTATACAGCTGAGGATTTTTTATACTGTGTTACAGATGTTAAACAGCTGATGAGTGTTTATACTGTGTTACAGATGTTAAACAGCTGAGGAGTGTTTATACTGCATTAAAGATGTTAACAGCTAAGGAGGGTTTATACTGTGTTACAGATGTTACAGCTGAGGACTGTTTATACTGTGTTACAGATGTTAAACAGCTGAGGAGTTTTTATACTGTGCTACAGATGTTAAACAGCTGAGGAGTGTTTATACTGCGTTACATATATTAAACAGCTGTGGAGTGTTTATACTGTGTTACAGATGTTAAACATCTGAGGAGTGTTTATACTGTGCTACAGATATTAAACAGCTGAGGCGTGTTTATACTGCATTACAGATGTTAAACAGCTGAGGAGTGTTTATACTGTTTTACAGATGTTAAACAGCTGAGGAGTGTTTATAATGTGCTACAGATGTTAAACAGCTGAGGAGTGTTTATACTGTGCTACAGATATTAAACAGCTGAGGAGTGTTTATACTGCATTACAGATGTTAACAGCTGAGGAGTGTTTATACTGTGTTACAGATGTTAAACAGCTGAGGATTGTTTATACTGCATTACATATGTTAAACAGCTGAGGAGTGTTTATACTTTTTTACAGATGTTAAACAGCTGAGGAGTGTTTATACTGTGTTACATATGTTAAACAGCTGAGGAGTGTTTATACTGTGTTACAGATGTTAAACAGCTGAGGAGTGTTTATACTTTGCTACATATATTAAACAGCTTGGAAGTGTTTATACAGCGTTACATATGTTATACAGCTGAGGATTTTTATACTGTGTTACAGATGTTAAACAGCTGAGGAGTGTTTATACTGTGTTACAGATGTTAAACAGCTGAGGAGTATTTATACTGCATTACCGATGTTAAAGCTGGGGAGTGTTTATACTGTGTTACAGATGTTAAGCAGCTGAGTGTTTATACTGTGTTAGAGATGTTAAACAGCTGAGGAGTGTTTATACTGCATTACAGATGTTAACAGCTGAGGAGGGTTTATACTGTGTTACAGATGTTAACAGCTGTGGAGTGTTAATACTGTGTTACAGATGTTAAACAGCTGAGGAGTTTTTATACTGTGTTACAGATGTTAAACAGCTGAGGAGTGTTTATACTGTGTTAGAGATGTTAAACAGCTGAGGAGTGTTTATACTGCATTAAAGATGTTAACAGCTGAGGAGGGTTTATACTGTGTTACAGATGTTAACAGCTGAGGAGTGTTTATACTTTTTTACAGATGTTAAACAGCTGAGGAGTGTTTATACTGTGCTACAGATGTTAAACAGCTGAGGAGTGTTTATACTGTGCAACAGATATTAAACAGCTGAGGATTGTTTATACTGCATTACAGATGTTATACAGCTGAGGAGTATTTATACTGTGTTACAGATGTGAAACAGCTGAGGAGTGTTTTTAGGGCGCAACAGATGTTAAACAGCTGAGGAGTGTTTATACTGTGTTACAGATGTTAAACAGCTGAGGAGTGTTTATACTGTGCTACATATATTAAACAGCCGAGGAGTGTTTATATTGTGTTACAGATGTTAAACAGCTGAGGCGTGTTTATATTGTGTTACAGATGTTAAACAGCTGAGGAGTGTTTATACTGTGTTACAGATGTTAAAAAGCTGAGGAGTGTTTATACTGTGCTACATATATTAAACAGCTCAGAAGTGTTTATACAGCGTTACAGATGTCATACAGCTGAGGATTTTTTATACTGTGTTACAGATGTTAAACAGCTGAGGAGTGTTTATACTGTGCTACAGATGTTAAACAGCTGAGGAGTGTTTATAGTGTGTTACAGATGTTAACAGTTGAGAAGTGTTTATACTGTGTTACATATGTTAAACAGCTGAGGAGTTTTTATACTGTGCTACAGATGTTAAACATCTGAGGAGTGTTTACACTGTGTTACAGATGTTAAACAGCTGAGGCGTGTTTATACTGCGTTACAGATGTTAAACAGATGAGGAGTGTTTATACTGTGTTACATATGTTAAACAGCTGAGGATTGTTTATACTGTGCTATATATGTTAAACAGATGAGGAGTGTTTATACTGCATTACATATGTTAAACAGCTGAGGAGTATTTATACTGTGTTACATATGTTAAACAGCTGAGGAGTACTTATACTGCATTACAGATGTTAAACAGCTGAGTAGTGTTTATACTGTGTTACAGATGTTAAACAGCTGAGGAGTTTTTATACTGTGTTTCATATCTTAAACAGCTGAGGAGTGTTTATACTGTGCTACAGATGTTAAACAGCTGAGGAGTGTTTATACTGCATTACAGATGTTAAACAGCTGAGGAGTGTTTACACTGTGTTACAGATATTAAACAGCTGAGGAGTGTTTATACTGTGCTACATATATTAAACAGCCGAGGAGTGTTTATACTGTATTACAGATGTTAAACAGCTGAGGCGTGTTTATACTGCATTACAGATGTTAAACAGCTGAGGAGTGTTTATACTGTGTTACAGATGTTAAACAGCTGAGGAGTGTTTATACTGTGCTACATATATTAAACAGCCGAGGAGTGTTTATACTGTGTTACAGATGTTAAACAGCTGAGGCGTGTTTATATTGTGTTACAGATGTTAAACAGCGGAGGAGTGTTTATACTGTGTTACAGATGTTAAACAGCTGAGGATTGTTTATACTGTGCTACATATATTAAACAGCTTAGACGTGTTTATACAGCGTTACAGATGTTAAAAAGCTGAGGAGTGTTTATACTGTGTTACAGATGTTAAACAGCTGAGGAGTGTTTATACTGTGTTACATATGTTAAACAGCTGTGGAGTGTTTATACTGTGTTACAGATGTTAAACAGCTGAGGATTGTTTATACTGCATTACATATGTTAAACAGCTGAGGAGTGTTTATACTTTTTTACAGATGTTAAACAGCTGAGGAGTGTTTATACTGTGCTACAGATGTTAAACAGCTGAGGAGTGTTTATACTGTGCAACAGATATTAAACAGCTGAGGAGTGTATATACTGCATTACAGATGTTATACAGCTGAGGAGTATTTATACTGTGTTACAGATGTTAACAGCTGAGGGGTGTTTATAGGGCGCAACAGATGTTAAACAGCTGAGGAGTGTTTATACTGTGTTACAGATGTTAAACAGCTGAGGAGTGTTTATACTGTGCTACATATATTAAACAGCCGAGGAGTGTTTATACTGTGTTACAGATGTTAAACAGCTGAGGCGTGTTTATATTGTGTTACAGATGTTAAACAGCTGAGGAGTGTTTATACTGTGTTACAGATGTTAAACAGCTGAGAAGTGTTTATACTGTGCTACATATATTAAACAGCCGAGGAGTGTTTATACTGTGTTACAGATGTTATACAGCTGAGGATTTTTTATACTGTGTTACAGATGTTAAACAGCTGATGAGTGTTTATACTGTGTTACAGATGTTAAACAGCTGAGGAGTGTTTATACTGCATTAAAGATGTTAACAGCTAAGGAGGGTTTATACTGTGTTACAGATGTTACAGCTGAGGACTGTTTATACTGTGTTACAGATGTTAAACAGCTGAGGAGTTTTTATACTGTGCTACAGATGTTAAACAGCTGAGGAGTGTTTATACTGCGTTACATATATTAAACAGCTGTGGAGTGTTTATACTGTGTTACAGATGTTAAACATCTGAGGAGTGTTTATACTGTGCTACAGATATTAAACAGCTGAGGCGTGTTTATACTGCATTACAGATGTTAAACAGCTGAGGAGTGTTTATACTGTTTTACAGATGTTAAACAGCTGAGGAGTGTTTATAATGTGCTACAGATGTTAAACAGCTGAGGAGTGTTTATACTGTGCTACAGATATTAAACAGCTGAGGAGTGTTTATACTGCATTACAGATGTTAACAGCTGAGGAGTGTTTATACTGTGTTACAGATGTTAAACAGCTGAGGATTGTTTATACTGCATTACATATGTTAAACAGCTGAGGAGTGTTTATACTTTTTTACAGATGTTAAACAGCTGAGGAGTGTTTATACTGTGCTACAGATGTTAAACAGCTGAGGAGTGTTTATACTGTGCAACAGATATTAAACAGCTGAGAAGTGTATATACTGCATTACAGATGTTATACAGCTGAGGAGTATTTATACTGTGTTACAGATGTTAAACAGCTGAGGAGTGTTTATAGGGCGCAACAGATGTTAAACAGCTGAGGAGTGTTTATACAGTGTTACAGATGTTAAACAGCGGAGGCGTGTTTATATTGTGTTACAGATGTTAAACAACTGAGGAGTGTTTATACTGTGTTACAGATGTTAAACAGCTGAGGAGTGTTTATACTTTGCTACATATATTAAACAGCTTGGAAGTGTTTATACAGCGTTACAGATTATATACAGCTGAGGATTTTTTATACTGTGTTACAGATGTTAAACAGCTGAGGAGTATTTATACTGCATTACCGATGTTAAAGCTGGGGAGTGTTTATACTGTGTTACAGATGTTAAGCAGCTGAGGAGTGTTTATACTGCATTACAGATGTTAACAGCTGAGGAGGGTTTATACTGTGTTACAGATGTTAACAGCTGAGGAGTGTTTATACTGTGTTACAGATGTTAAACAGCTGAGGAGTTTTTATACTGTGTTACAGATGCTAAACAGCTGAGGAGTGTTTATACTGTGTTAGAGATGTTAAACAGCTGAGGAGTGTTTATACTGCATTAAAGATGTTAACAGCTGAGGAGGGTTTATACTGTGTTACAGATGTTAACAGCTGAGGAGTGTTTATACTGTGTTACAGATGTTAAACAGCTGAGGAGTTTTTATACTGTGCTACAGATGTTAAACAGCTGAGGAGTGTTTATACTGCGTTACATATATTAAACAGCTGTGGAGTGTTTATACTGTGTTACAGATGTTAAATATCTGAGGAGTGTTTATACTGTGCTACATATATTAAACAGCTCAGAAGTGTTTATACAGCGTTACAGATGTCATACAGCTGAGGATTTTTTATACTGTGTTACAGATGTTAAACAGCTGAGGAGTGTTTATACTGTGCTACAGATGTTAAACAGCTGAGGAGTGTTTATAGTGTGTTACAGATGTTAACAGTTGAGAAGTGTTTATACTGTGTTACATATGTTAAACAGCTGAGGAGTTTTTATACTGTGCTACAGATGTTAAACATCTGAGGAGTGTTTACACTGTGTTACAGATGTTAAACAGCTGAGGCGTGTTTATACTGCGTTACAGATGTTAAACAGATGAGGAGTGTTTATACTGTGTTACATATGTTAAACAGCTGAGGATTGTTTATACTGTGCTATATATGTTAAACAGATGAGGAGTGTTTATACTGCATTACATATGTTAAACAGCTGAGGAGTATTTATACTGTGTTACATATGTTAAACAGCTGAGGAGTACTTATACTGCATTACAGATGTTAAACAGCTGAGTAGTGTTTATACTGTGTTACAGATGTTAAACAGCTGAGGAGTTTTTATACTGTGTTTCATATCTTAAACAGCTGAGGAGTGTTTATACTGTGCTACAGATGTTAAACAGCTGAGGAGTGTTTATACTGCATTACAGATGTTAAACAGCTGAGGAGTGTTTACACTGTGTTACAGATATTAAACAGCTGAGGAGTGTTTATACTGTGCTACATATATTAAACAGCCGAGGAGTGTTTATACTGTATTACAGATGTTAAACAGCTGAGGCGTGTTTATACTGCATTACAGATGTTAAACAGCTGAGGAGTGTTTATACTGTGTTACAGATGTTAAACAGCTGAGGAGTGTTTATACTGTGCTACATATATTAAACAGCCGAGGAGTGTTTATACTGTGTTACAGATGTTAAACAGCTGAGGCGTGTTTATATTGTGTTACAGATGTTAAACAGCGGAGGAGTGTTTATACTGTGTTACAGATGTTAAACAGCTGAGGATTGTTTATACTGTGCTACATATATTAAACAGCTTAGACGTGTTTATACAGCGTTACAGATGTTAAAAAGCTGAGGAGTGTTTATACTGTGTTACAGATGTTAAACAGCTGAGGAGTGTTTATACTGTGTTACATATGTTAAACAGCTGTGGAGTGTTTATACTGTGTTACAGATGTTAAACAGCTGAGGATTGTTTATACTGCATTACATATGTTAAACAGCTGAGGAGTGTTTATACTTTTTTACAGATGTTAAACAGCTGAGGAGTGTTTATACTGTGCTACAGATGTTAAACAGCTGAGGAGTGTTTATACTGTGCAACAGATATTAAACAGCTGAGGAGTGTATATACTGCATTACAGATGTTATACAGCTGAGGAGTATTTATACTGTGTTACAGATGTTAACAGCTGAGGGGTGTTTATAGGGCGCAACAGATGTTAAACAGCTGAGGAGTGTTTATACTGTGTTACAGATGTTAAACAGCTGAGGAGTGTTTATACTGTGCTACATATATTAAACAGCCGAGGAGTGTTTATACTGTGTTACAGATGTTAAACAGCTGAGGCGTGTTTATATTGTGTTACAGATGTTAAACAGCTGAGGAGTGTTTATACTGTGTTACAGATGTTAAACAGCTGAGAAGTGTTTATACTGTGCTACATATATTAAACAGCCGAGGAGTGTTTATACTGTGTTACAGATGTTATACAGCTGAGGATTTTTTATACTGTGTTACAGATGTTAAACAGCTGATGAGTGTTTATACTGTGTTACAGATGTTAAACAGCTGAGGAGTGTTTATACTGCATTAAAGATGTTAACAGCTAAGGAGGGTTTATACTGTGTTACAGATGTTACAGCTGAGGACTGTTTATACTGTGTTACAGATGTTAAACAGCTGAGGAGTTTTTATACTGTGCTACAGATGTTAAACAGCTGAGGAGTGTTTATACTGCGTTACATATATTAAACAGCTGTGGAGTGTTTATACTGTGTTACAGATGTTAAACATCTGAGGAGTGTTTATACTGTGCTACAGATATTAAACAGCTGAGGCGTGTTTATACTGCATTACAGATGTTAAACAGCTGAGGAGTGTTTATACTGTTTTACAGATGTTAAACAGCTGAGGAGTGTTTATAATGTGCTACAGATGTTAAACAGCTGAGGAGTGTTTATACTGTGCTACAGATATTAAACAGCTGAGGAGTGTTTATACTGCATTACAGATGTTAACAGCTGAGGAGTGTTTATACTGTGTTACAGATGTTAAACAGCTGAGGATTGTTTATACTGCATTACATATGTTAAACAGCTGAGGAGTGTTTATACTTTTTTACAGATGTTAAACAGCTGAGGAGTGTTTATACTGTGTTACATATGTTAAACAGCTGAGGAGTGTTTATACTGTGTTACAGATGTTAAACAGCTGAGTAGTGTTTATACTTTGCTACATATATTAAACAGCTTGGAAGTGTTTATACAGCGTTACATATGTTATACAGCTGAGGATTTTTATACTGTGTTACAGATGTTAAACAGCTGAGGAGTGTTTATACTGTGTTACAGATGTTAAACAGCTGAGGAGTATTTATACTGCATTACCGATGTTAAAGCTGGGGAGTGTTTATACTGTGTTACAGATGTTAAGCAGCTGAGTGTTTATACTGTGTTAGAGATGTTAAACAGCTGAGGAGTGTTTATACTGCATTACAGATGTTAACAGCTGAGGAGGGTTTATACTGTGTTACAGATGTTAACAGCTGTGGAGTGTTAATACTGTGTTACAGATGTTAAACAGCTGAGGAGTTTTTATACTGTGTTACAGATGTTAAACAGCTGAGGAGTGTTTATACTGTGTTAGAGATGTTAAACAGCTGAGGAGTGTTTATACTGCATTAAAGATGTTAACAGCTGAGGAGGGTTTATACTGTGTTACAGATGTTAACAGCTGAGGAGTGTTTATACTTTTTTACAGATGTTAAACAGCTGAGGAGTGTTTATACTGTGCTACAGATGTTAAACAGCTGAGGAGTGTTTATACTGTGCAACAGATATTAAACAGCTGAGGATTGTTTATACTGCATTACAGATGTTATACAGCTGAGGAGTATTTATACTGTGTTACAGATGTGAAACAGCTGAGGAGTGTTTTTAGGGCGCAACAGATGTTAAACAGCTGAGGAGTGTTTATACTGTGTTACAGATGTTAAACAGCTGAGGAGTGTTTATACTGTGCTACATATATTAAACAGCCGAGGAGTGTTTATATTGTGTTACAGATGTTAAACAGCTGAGGCGTGTTTATATTGTGTTACAGATGTTAAACAGCTGAGGAGTGTTTATACTGTGTTACAGATGTTAAAAAGCTGAGGAGTGTTTATACTGTGCTACATATATTAAACAGCTCAGAAGTGTTTATACAGCGTTACAGATGTCATACAGCTGAGGATTTTTTATACTGTGTTACAGATGTTAAACAGCTGAGGAGTGTTTATACTGTGCTACAGATGTTAAACAGCTGAGGAGTGTTTATAGTGTGTTACAGATGTTAACAGTTGAGAAGTGTTTATACTGTGTTACATATGTTAAACAGCTGAGGAGTTTTTATACTGTGCTACAGATGTTAAACATCTGAGGAGTGTTTACACTGTGTTACAGATGTTAAACAGCTGAGGCGTGTTTATACTGCGTTACAGATGTTAAACAGATGAGGAGTGTTTATACTGTGTTACATATGTTAAACAGCTGAGGATTGTTTATACTGTGCTATATATGTTAAACAGATGAGGAGTGTTTATACTGCATTACATATGTTAAACAGCTGAGGAGTATTTATACTGTGTTACATATGTTAAACAGCTGAGGAGTACTTATACTGCATTACAGATGTTAAACAGCTGAGTAGTGTTTATACTGTGTTACAGATGTTAAACAGCTGAGGAGTTTTTATACTGTGTTTCATATCTTAAACAGCTGAGGAGTGTTTATACTGTGCTACAGATGTTAAACAGCTGAGGAGTGTTTATACTGCATTACAGATGTTAAACAGCTGAGGAGTGTTTACACTGTGTTACAGATATTAAACAGCTGAGGAGTGTTTATACTGTGCTACATATATTAAACAGCCGAGGAGTGTTTATACTGTATTACAGATGTTAAACAGCTGAGGCGTGTTTATACTGCATTACAGATGTTAAACAGCTGAGGAGTGTTTATACTGTGTTACAGATGTTAAACAGCTGAGGAGTGTTTATACTGTGCTACATATATTAAACAGCCGAGGAGTGTTTATACTGTGTTACAGATGTTAAACAGCTGAGGCGTGTTTATATTGTGTTACAGATGTTAAACAGCGGAGGAGTGTTTATACTGTGTTACAGATGTTAAACAGCTGAGGATTGTTTATACTGTGCTACATATATTAAACAGCTTAGACGTGTTTATACAGCGTTACAGATGTTAAAAAGCTGAGGAGTGTTTATACTGTGTTACAGATGTTAAACAGCTGAGGAGTGTTTATACTGTGTTACATATGTTAAACAGCTGTGGAGTGTTTATACTGTGTTACAGATGTTAAACAGCTGAGGATTGTTTATACTGCATTACATATGTTAAACAGCTGAGGAGTGTTTATACTTTTTTACAGATGTTAAACAGCTGAGGAGTGTTTATACTGTGCTACAGATGTTAAACAGCTGAGGAGTGTTTATACTGTGCAACAGATATTAAACAGCTGAGGAGTGTATATACTGCATTACAGATGTTATACAGCTGAGGAGTATTTATACTGTGTTACAGATGTTAACAGCTGAGGGGTGTTTATAGGGCGCAACAGATGTTAAACAGCTGAGGAGTGTTTATACTGTGTTACAGATGTTAAACAGCTGAGGAGTGTTTATACTGTGCTACATATATTAAACAGCCGAGGAGTGTTTATACTGTGTTACAGATGTTAAACAGCTGAGGCGTGTTTATATTGTGTTACAGATGTTAAACAGCTGAGGAGTGTTTATACTGTGTTACAGATGTTAAACAGCTGAGAAGTGTTTATACTGTGCTACATATATTAAACAGCCGAGGAGTGTTTATACTGTGTTACAGATGTTATACAGCTGAGGATTTTTTATACTGTGTTACAGATGTTAAACAGCTGATGAGTGTTTATACTGTGTTACAGATGTTAAACAGCTGAGGAGTGTTTATACTGCATTAAAGATGTTAACAGCTAAGGAGGGTTTATACTGTGTTACAGATGTTACAGCTGAGGACTGTTTATACTGTGTTACAGATGTTAAACAGCTGAGGAGTTTTTATACTGTGCTACAGATGTTAAACAGCTGAGGAGTGTTTATACTGCGTTACATATATTAAACAGCTGTGGAGTGTTTATACTGTGTTACAGATGTTAAACATCTGAGGAGTGTTTATACTGTGCTACAGATATTAAACAGCTGAGGCGTGTTTATACTGCATTACAGATGTTAAACAGCTGAGGAGTGTTTATACTGTTTTACAGATGTTAAACAGCTGAGGAGTGTTTATAATGTGCTACAGATGTTAAACAGCTGAGGAGTGTTTATACTGTGCTACAGATATTAAACAGCTGAGGAGTGTTTATACTGCATTACAGATGTTAACAGCTGAGGAGTGTTTATACTGTGTTACAGATGTTAAACAGCTGAGGATTGTTTATACTGCATTACATATGTTAAACAGCTGAGGAGTGTTTATACTTTTTTACAGATGTTAAACAGCTGAGGAGTGTTTATACTGTGCTACAGATGTTAAACAGCTGAGGAGTGTTTATACTGTGCAACAGATATTAAACAGCTGAGAAGTGTATATACTGCATTACAGATGTTATACAGCTGAGGAGTATTTATACTGTGTTACAGATGTTAAACAGCTGAGGAGTGTTTATAGGGCGCAACAGATGTTAAACAGCTGAGGAGTGTTTATACAGTGTTACAGATGTTAAACAGCGGAGGCGTGTTTATATTGTGTTACAGATGTTAAACAACTGAGGAGTGTTTATACTGTGTTACAGATGTTAAACAGCTGAGGAGTGTTTATACTTTGCTACATATATTAAACAGCTTGGAAGTGTTTATACAGCGTTACAGATTATATACAGCTGAGGATTTTTTATACTGTGTTACAGATGTTAAACAGCTGAGGAGTATTTATACTGCATTACCGATGTTAAAGCTGGGGAGTGTTTATACTGTGTTACAGATGTTAAGCAGCTGAGGAGTGTTTATACTGCATTACAGATGTTAACAGCTGAGGAGGGTTTATACTGTGTTACAGATGTTAACAGCTGAGGAGTGTTTATACTGTGTTACAGATGTTAAACAGCTGAGGAGTTTTTATACTGTGTTACAGATGCTAAACAGCTGAGGAGTGTTTATACTGTGTTAGAGATGTTAAACAGCTGAGGAGTGTTTATACTGCATTAAAGATGTTAACAGCTGAGGAGGGTTTATACTGTGTTACAGATGTTAACAGCTGAGGAGTGTTTATACTGTGTTACAGATGTTAAACAGCTGAGGAGTTTTTATACTGTGCTACAGATGTTAAACAGCTGAGGAGTGTTTATACTGCGTTACATATATTAAACAGCTGTGGAGTGTTTATACTGTGTTACAGATGTTAAATATCTGAGGAGTGTTTATACTGTGCTACAGATATTAAACAGATGAGGCGTGTTTATACTGCATAACAGATGTTAAACAGCTGAGGAGTGTTTATACTGTTTTACAGATGTTAAACAGCTGAGGAGTGTTTATACTGTGCTACAGATGTTAAACAGCTGAGGAGTGTTTATACTGTGCTACAGATATTAAACAGCTGAGGAGTGTTTATACTGCATTACAGATGTTAACAGCTGAGGAGTGTTTAAACTGTGTTACAGATGTTAAAAAGCTGAGGATTGTTTATACTGCATTACATATGTTAAACAGCTGAGGAGTGTTTATACTTTTTTACAGATGTTAAACAGCTGAGGAGTGTTTATACTGTGCTACAGATGTTAAACAGCTGAGGAGTGTTTATACTGTGCAACAGATATTAAACAGCTGAGGAGTGTTTATACTGCATTACAGATGTTATACAGCTGAGGAGTATTTATACTGTGTTACAGATGTGAAACAGGTGAGGAGTGTTTTTAGGGCGCAACAGATGTTAAACAGCTGAGGAGTGTTTATACTGTGTTACAGATGTTAAAAAGCTGAGGATTGTTTATACTGCATTACATATGTTAAACAGCTGAGGAGTGTTTATACTTTTTTACAGATGTTAAACAGCTGAGGAGTGTTTATACTGTGCTACAGATGTTAAACATCTGAGGAGTGTTTATACTGTGTTACAGATGTTAAACAGCTGAGGCGTGTTTATACTGCGTTACATATGTTAAACAGCTGAGGATTGTTTATACTGTGCTATATATGTTAAACAGATGAGGAGTGTTTATACTGCATTACATATGTTAAATATCTGAGGAGTATTTATACTGTGTTACATATGTTAAACAGCTGAGGAGTATTTATACTGCATTACAGATGTTAAACAGCTGAGTAGTGTTTATACTGTGTTACAGATGTTAAACAGCTGAGGAGTTTTTATACTGTGTTTCATATCTTAAACAGCTGAGGAGTGTTTATACTGTGCTACAGATGTTAAACAGCTGAGGAGTGTTTATACTGCATTACAGATGTTAAACAGCTGAGGAGTGTTTACACTGTGTTACAGATATTAAACAGCTGAGGAGTGTTTATACTGTGCTACATATATTAAACAGCCGAGGAGTGTTTATACTGTATTACAGATGTTAAACAGCTGAGGCGTGTTTATACTGCATTACAGATGTTAAACAGCTGAGGAGTGTTTATACTGTGTTACAGATGTTAAACAGCTGAGGAGTGTTTATACTGTGCTACATATATTAAACAGCCGAGGAGTGTTTATACTGTGTTACAGATGTTAAACAGCTGAGGTGTGTTTATATTGTGTTACAGATGTTAAACAGCGGAGGAGTGTTTATACTGTGTTACAGATGTTAAACAGCTGAGGATTGTTTATACTGTGCTACATATATTAAACAGCTTAGACGTGTTTATACAGCGTTACAGATGTTAAAAAGCTGAGGAGTGTTTATACTGTGTTACAGATGTTAAACAGCTGAGGAGTGTTTATACTGTGTTACATATGTTAAACAGCTGTGGAGTGTTTATACTGTGTTACAGATGTTAAACAGCTGAGGATTGTTTATACTGCATAACATATGTTAAACAGCTGAGGAGTGTTTATACTTTTTTACAGATGTTAAACAGCTGAGGAGTGTTTATACTGTGCTACAGATGTTAAACAGCTGAGGAGTGTTTATACTGTGCAACAGATATTAAACAGCTGAGGAGTGTATATACTGCATTACAGATGTTATACAGCTGAGGAGTATTTATACTGTGTTACAGATTTTAAACAGCTGAGGGGTGTTTATAGGGCGCAACAGATGTTAAACAGCTGAGGAGTGTTTATACTGTGTTACAGATGTTAAACAGCTGAGGAGTGTTTATACTGTGCTACATATATTAAACAGCCGAGGAGTGTTTATACTGTGTTACAGATGTTAAACAGCTGAGGCGTGTTTATATTGTGTTACAGATGTTAAACAGCTGAGGAGTGTTTATACTGTGTTACAGATGTTAAACAGCTGAGAAGTGTTTATACTGTGCTACATATATTAAACAGCCGAGGAGTGTTTATACTGTGTTACAGATGTTATACAGCTGAGGATTTTTTATACTGTGTTACAGATGTTAAACAGCTGATGAGTGTTTATACTGTGTTACAGATGTTAAACAGCTGAGGAGTATTTATACTGCATTACCGATGTTAAAGCTGGGGAGTGTTTATACTCTGTTACAGATGTTAAACAGCTGAGGAGTGTTTATACTGTGTTAGAGATGTTAAACAGCTGAGGAGTGTTTATACTGCATTAAAGATGTTAACAGCTAAGGAGGGTTTATACTGTGTTACAGATGTTACAGCTGAGGAGTGTTTATACTGTGTTACAGATGTTAAACAGCTGAGGAGTTTTTATACTGTGCTACAGATGTTAAACAGCTGAGGAGTGTTTATACTGCGTTACATATATTAAACAGCTGTGGAGTGTTTATACTGTGTTACAGATGTTAAATATCTGAGGAGTGTTTATACTGTGCTACAGATATTAAACAGATGAGGCGTGTTTATACTGCATAACAGATGTTAAACAGCTGAGGAGTGTTTATACTGTTTTACAGATGTTAAACAGCTGAGGAGTGTTTATACTGTGCTACAGATGTTAAACAGCTGAGGAGTGTTTATACTGTGCTACAGATATTAAACAGCTGAGGAGTGTTTATACTGCATTACAGATGTTAACAGCTGAGGAGTGTTTATACTGTGTTACAGATGTTAAAAAGCTGAGGATTGTTTATACTGCATTACATATGTTAAACAGCTGAGGAGTGTTTATACTTTTTTACAGATGTTAAACAGCTGAGGAGTGTTTATACTGTGCTACAGATGTTAAACAGCTGAGGAGTGTTTATACTGTGCAACATATATTAAACAGCTGAGGAGTGTTTATACTGCATTACAGATGTTATACAGCTGAGGAGTATTTATACTGTGTTACAGATGTGAAACAGGTGAGGAGTGTTTTTAGGGCGCAACAGATGTTAAACAGCTGAGGAGTGTTTATACTGTGTTACAGATGTTAAACAGCTGAGGAGTGTTTATACTGTGCTACATATATTAAACAGCCGAGGAGTGTTTATACTGTGTTACAGATGTTAAACAGCTGAGGCGTGTTTATATTGTGTTACAGATGTTAAACAGCTGAGGAGTGTTTATACTGTGTTACAGATGTTAAACAGCTGAGGAGTGTTTATACTGTGCTACATATATTAAACAGCTCAGACGTGTTTATACAGCGTTACAGATGTTATAGAGCTGAGGATTTTTTATACTGTGTTACAGATGTTAAACAGCTCAGGAGTGTTTATACTGCGTTACAGATGTTAAACAGCTGAGGAGTGTTTATACTGTGTTACAGATGTTAAACAGCTCAGGAGTGTTTATACTGCGTTACAGATGTTAAACAGCTGAGGAGTGTTTATACTGTGTTACAGATGTTAAACAGCCGAGGAGTGTTTATACTGTGTTACAGATGTTAAATAGCTGAGGAGTTTTTATACTGTGTTACAGATGTTAAACAGCTGAGGAGTGTTTATACTGTGTTAGAGATGTTAAACAGCTGAGGAGTGTTTATACTGCATTAAAGATGTTAACAGCTGAGGAGGGTTTATACTGTGTTACAGATGTTAAACAGCTGAGGAGTGTTTATACTGTGCTACAGATGTTAAACAGCTGAGGAGTGTTTATACTGTGCTACAGATATTAAACAGCTGAGGAGTGTTTATACTGCATTACAGATGTTAACAGCTGAGGAGTGTTTATACTGTGTTACAGATGTTAAAAAGCTGAGGATTGTTTATACTGCATTACATATGTTAAACAGCTGAGGAGTGTTTATACTTTTTTACAGATGTTAAACAGCTGAGGAGTGTTTATACTGTGCTACAGATGTTAAACAGCTGAGGAGTGTTTATACTGTGCAACAGATATTAAACAGCTGAGGAGTGTTTATACTGCATTACAGATGTTATACAGCTGAGGAGTATTTATACTGTGTTACAGATGTGAAACAGGTGAGGAGGGTTTTTAGGGCGCAACAGATGTTAAAGAGCTGAGGAGTGTTTATACTGTGTTACAGATGTTAAACAGCTCAGGAGTGTTTATACTGCATTAAAGATGTTAACAGCTGAGGAGGGTTTATACTGTGTTACAGATGTTAACAGCTGAGGAGTGTTTATACTGTGTTACAGATGTTAAACAGCTGAGGAGTTTTTATACTGTGCTACAGATGTTAAACAGCTGAGGAGTGTTTATACTGCGTTACATATATTAAACAGCTGTGGAGTGTTTATACTGTGTTACAGATGTTAAACAGCTGAGGAGTGTTTATACTGTGTTACAGATGTTAAATATCTGATGAGTGTTTATACTGTGCTACAGATATTAAACAGATGAGGCGTGTTTATACTGCATAACAGATGTTAAACAGCTGAGGAGTGTTTATACTGTTTTACAGATGTTAAACAGCTGAGGAGTGTTTATACTGTGTTACAGATGTTAAAAAGCTGAGGATTGTTTATACTGCATTACATATGTTAAACAGCTGAGGAGTGTTTATACTTTTTTACAGATGTTAAACAGCTGAGGAGTGTTTATACTGTGCTACAGATGTTAAACAGCTGAGGAGTGTTTATACTGTGCAACAGATATTAAACAGCTGAGGAGTGTTTATACTGCATTACAGATGTTATACAGCTGAGGAGTATTTATACTGTGTTACAGATGTGAAACAGCTGAGGAGTGTTTATACTGTGCTACATATATTAAACAGCCGAGGAGTGTTTATACTGTGTTACAGATGTTAAACAGCTGAGGAGTGTTTATACTGTGCTACATATATTAAACAGCCGAGGAGTGTTTATACTGTGTTACAGATGTTAAACAGCTGAGGCGTGTTTATATTGTGTTACAGATGTTAAACAGCTGAGGAGTGTTTATACTGTGTTACAGATGTTAAACAGCTGAGGAGTGTTTATACTGTGCTACATATATTAAACAGCTCAGAAGTGTTTATACAGCGTTACAGATGTTATACAGCTGAGGATTTTTTATACTGTGTTACAGATGTTAAACAGCTGAGGAGTGTTTATACTGTGCTACAGATGTTAAACAGCTGAGGAGTGTTTATACTGTGTTACAGATGTTAAACAGCTCAGGAGTGTTTATACTGCGTTACAGATGTTAAACAGCTGAGGAGTGTTTATACTGTGTTACAGATGTTAAACAGCCGAGGAGTATTTATACTGTGTTACAGATGTTAAACAGCTGAGGAGTGTTTATACTGCATTACAGATGTTAAACAGCTGAGGAGTGTTTATACTGTGTTACAGATGTTAAACAGCTGAGGAGTGTTTATACTGTGTTACAGATGTTAAACAGCTGAGGAGTGTTTATACTGTTTTACAGATGTTAACAGTTGAGGAGTGTTTATACTGTGTTACATATGTTAAACAGCTGATGAGTGTTTATACTGTGTTACAGATGTTAAACAGCTGAGGAGTTTTTATACTGTGCTACAGATGTTAAACATCTGAGGAGTGTTTACACTGTGTTAGAGATGTTAAACAGCTGAGGCGTGTTTATACTGCGTTACAGATGTTAAACAGCTGAGGATTGTTTATACTGTGCTACAGATGTTAAACAGCTGAGGAATGTTTATACTGTGCTGCAGATGTTAAACATCTGAGGAGTGTTTATACTGTGTTACAGATGTTAAACAGCTGAGGCGTGTTTATACTGCGGTACAGATGTTAAACAGCTGATGATTGTTTATACTGTGCTATATATGTTAAACAGAAGAGGAGTGTTTATACTGCATTACATATGTTAAACAGCTGAGGAGTATTTATACTGTGTTACAGATGTTAAACAGCTGAGGAGTTTTTATACTGTGTTTCATATCTTAAACAGCTGAGGAGTGTTTATACTGTGCTACAGATGTTAAACAGCTGAGGAGTGTTTATACTGTGTTACAGATGTTAAACAGCTGAGGCGTGTTTATACTGCATTACAGATGTTAAACAGCTGAGGAGTGTTTATACTGTGTTACAGATGTTAAACAGCTGAGGAGTGTTTATACTGTGCTACATATATTAAACAGCTGAGGAGTGTTTATACTGCATTACAGATGTTATACAGCTGAGGAGTATTTATACTGTGTTACAGATGTGAAACAGGTGAGGAGTGTTTTTAGGGCGCAACAGATGTTAAACAGCTGAGGAGTGTTTATACTGTGTTACAGATGTTAAACAGCCGAGGAGTGTTTATACTGTGTTACAGAAATTAAACAGCTGAGGAGTTTTTATACTGTGTTACAGATGTTAAACAGCTGAGGAGTGTTTATACTGTGTTAGAGATGTTAAACAGCTGAGGAGTGTTTATACTGCATTAAAGATGTTAACAGCTGAGGAGGGTTTATACTGTGTTACAGATGTTAAACAGCTGAGGAGTGTTTATACTGTGCTGCAGATGTTAAACAGCTGAGGAGTATTTATACTGTGCTACAGATATTAAACAGCTGAGGAGTGTTTATACTGCATTACAGATGTTAACAGCTGAGGAGTGTTTATACTGTGTTACAGATGTTAAAAAGCTGAGGATTGTTTATACTGCATTACATATGTTAAACAGCTGAGGAGTGTTTATACTTTTTTACAGATGTTAAACAGCTGAGGAGTGTTTATACTGTGCTACAGATGTTAAACAGCTGAGGAGTGTTTATACTGTGCAACAGATATTAAACAGCTGAGGAGTGTTTATACTGCATTACAGATGTTATACAGCTGAGGAGTATTTATACTGTGTTACAGATGTGAAACAGGTGAGGAGTGTTTTTAGGGCGCAACAGATGTTAAACAGCTGAGGAGTGTTTATACTGTGTTACAGATGTTAAACAGCTGAGGAGTGTTTATACTGTGCTACATATATTAAACAGCCGAGGAGTGTTTATACTGTGTTACAGATGTTAAACAGCTGAGGCGTGTTTATATTGTGTTACAGATGTTAAACAGCTGAGGAGTGTTTATACTGTGTTACAGATGTTAAACAGCTGAGGAGTGTTTATACTGTGCTACATATATTAAACAGCTCAGAAGTGTTTATACAGCGTTACAGATGTTATAGAGCTGAGGATTTTTTATACTGTGTTACAGATGTTAAACAGCTCAGGAGTGTTTATACTGCGTTACAGATGTTAAACAGCTGAGGAGTGTTTATACTGTGTTACAGATGTTAAACAGCCGAGGAGTGTTTATACTGTGTTACAGATGTTAAACAGCTGAGGAGTTTTTATACTGTGTTACAGATGTTAAACAGCTGAGGAGTGTTTATACTGTGTTAGAGATGTTAAACAGCTGAGGAGTGTTTATACTGCATTAAAGATGTTAACAGCTGAGGAGGGTTTATACTGTGTTACCGATGTTAACAGCTGAGGAGTGTTTATACTGTGTTACAGATGTTAAACAGCTGAGGAGTTTTTATACTGTGCTACAGATGTTAAACAGCTGAGGAGTGTTTATACTGCGTTACATATATTAAACAGCTGTGGAGTGTTTATACTGTGTTACAGATGTTAAACAGCTGAGGAGTGTTTATACTGTGTTACAGATGTTAAATATCTGAGGAGTGTTTATACTGTGCTACAGATATTAAACAGATGAGGCGTGTTTATACTGCATAACAGATGTTAAACAGCTGAGGAGTGTTTATACTGTTTTACAGATGTTAAACAGCTGAGGAGTGTTTATACTGTGCTACAGATGTTAAACAGCTGAGGAGTGTTTATACTGTGCTACAGATATTAAACAGCTGAGGAGTGTTTATACTGCATTACAGATGTTAACAGCTGAGGAGTGTTTATACTGTGTTACAGATGTTAAAAAGCTGAGGATTGTTTATACTGCATTACATATGTTAAACAGCTGAGGAGTGTTTATACTTTTTTACAGATGTTAAACAGCTGAGGAGTGTTTATACTGTGCTACAGATGTTAAACAGCTGAGGAGTGTTTATACTGTGCAACAGATATTAAACAGCTGAGGAGTGTTTATACTGCATTACAGATGTTATACAGCTGAGGAGTATTTATACTGTGTTACAGATGTGAAACAGCTGAGGAGTGTTTATACTGTGCTACATATATTAAACAGCCGAGGAGTGTTTATACTGTGTTACAGATGTTAAACAGCTGAGGAGTGTTTATACTGTGCTACATATATTAAACAGCCGAGGAGTGTTTATACTGTGTTACAGATGTTAAACAGCTGAGGCGTGTTTATATTGTGTTACAGATGTTAAACAGCTGAGGAGTGTTTATACTGTGTTACATATGTTTAACAGCTGAAGAGTGTTTATACCGTGTTACAGATGTTAACAGCTGAGGAGGGTTTATACTGTGTTACATATGTTAAACAGCTGAGGAGTGTTTATACTGTGTTACAGATGTTAAACAGCTGAGGAGTGTTTATACCGTGTTACAGATGTTAAACAGCTGAGGAGTGTTTATACTGTGTTACAGATGTTAAACAGCTGAGGGGTGTTTATACTGTGTTACAGATGTTAAACAGCTGAGGAGTGTTTATACTGTGCTACAGATGTTAAACAGCTGAGGAGTGTTTATACTGTGTTACAGATGTTAAACAGCTGAGGAGTGTTTATACTGTGTTACAGATGTTAAACACCTGAGGAGTGTTTATACTGTGTTACAGATGTTAAACAGCTGAGGATTTTTTATGCTGTGTTACAGATGTTAAACAGCTGAGGAGTGTTTATACTGTGCTACAGATGTTAAACAGCTGAGGAGTGTTTATACTGTGCTACAGATGTTAAACAGCTAAGGAGTGTTTATACTGCATTAGAGATGTTAAACAGCTGAGGAGTGTTTATACTGTGCTACAGATGTTAAACATCTGAGGAGTGTTTATACTGTGCTACAGATATTAAACAGCTGAGGCGTGTTTATACTGCATTATAGATGTTAAACAGCTGAGGAGTGATTATACTGTTTTACAGATGTTAAACAGCTGAGGAGTGTTTATACTGTGCTACAGATGTTAAACAGCTGAGGAGTGTTTATACTGTGCTACAGATATTAAACAGCTGAGGAGTGTTTATACTGCATTACAGATGTTAAACACCTGAGGAGTGTTTATACTGTGTTACAGATGTTAAACAGCTGAGGGGTTTTTATACTGTGTTTATATCTTAAACAGCTGAGGAGTGTTTATACTGTGCTACAGATGTTAAACAGCTGAGGAGTGTTTATACTGCATTACAGATGTTAAACAGCTGAGGAGTGTTTACACTGTGTTACAGATGTTAAACAGCTGAGGAGTGTTTATACTGTGCTACATATATTAAACAGCCGAGGAGTGTTTATACTGTGTTACAGATGTTAAACAGCTGAGGAGTGTTTATACTGCATTACAGATGTTAAACAGCTGAGGATTGTTTATACTGTGTTACAGATGTTAAACAGCTGAGGAGTGTTTATACTGTGCTACAGATGTTAAACAGCTGAGGAGTGTTTACATTGTGCTACAGATGTTAAACAGCTGAGGAGTGTTTATACTGCATTACAGATGTTAAACAGCTGAGGAGTCTTTATACTGTGTTAAAGATGTTAAACAGCTGAGGAGTGTTTATACTGTTTTACAGATGTTAACAGTTGAGGAGTGTTTATACTGTGTTACAGATGTTAAACAGCTGAGGAGTGTTTATACTGTGTTACAGATGTTAAACAGCTGAGGAGTTTTTATACTGTGCTACAGATGTTAAACATCTGAGGAGTGTTTACACTGTGTTACAGATGTTAAACAGCTGAGGAGTGTTTATACTGCGTTACAGATGTTAAACAGCTGAGGATTGTTTATACTGTGCTACAGATGTTAAACAGCTGAGGAATGTTTATACTGTGCTGCAGATGTTAAACATCTGAGGAGTGTTTATACTGTGTTACAGATGTTAAACAGCTGAGGCGTGTTTATACTGCGTTACAGATGTTAAACAGCTGAGGATTGTTTATACTGTGCTATATATGTTAAACAGATGAGGAGTGTTTATACTGCATTACATATGTTAAACAGCTGAGGAGTATTTATACTGTGTTACATATGTTAAACAGCTGAGGAGTATTTATACTGCATTACAGATGTTAAACAGCTGAGTAGTGTTTATACTGTGTTACAGATGTTAAACAGCTGAGGAGTTTTTATACTGTGTTTCATATCTTAAACAGCTGAGGAGTGTTTATACTGTGCTACAGATGTTAAACAGCTGAGGAGTGTTTATACTGCATTACAGATGTTAAACAGCTGAGGAGTGTTTACACTGTGTTACAGATGTTAAACAGCTGAGGAGTGTTTATACTGTGCTACATATATTAAACAGCCGAGGAGTGTTTATACTGTGTTACAGATGTTAAACAGCTGAGGCGTGTTTATACTGCATTACAGATGTTAAACAGCTGAGGAGTGTTTATACTGTGTTACAGATGTTAAAAAGCTGAGGAGTGTTTATACTGTGCTACATATATTAAACAGCCGAGGAGTGTTTATACTGTGTTACAGATGTTAAACAGCGGAGGAGTGTTTATACTGTGTTACAGATGTTAAACAGCTGAGGATTGTTTATACTGTGCTACATATATTAAACAGCTTAGACGTGTTTATACAGCGTTACAGATGTTATACAGCTGTGGATTTTTTATACTGTGTTACAGATGTTAAACAGCTGAGGAGTGTTTATACTGTGCTACAGATGTTAAACAGCTGAGGAGTTTTTATACTGTGCTACAGATTTCAAACAGCTAAGGAGTGTTTATACTGCATTAGAGATGTTAAACAGCTGAGGAGTGTTTACACTGTGCAACAGATATTAAACAGCTGAGGAGTGTTTATACTGCATTACAGATGTTATACAGCTGAGGAGTATTTATATTGTGTTACAGATGTTAAACAGCTGAGGAGTGTTTATAGGGCGCAACAGATGTTAAAGAGCTGAGGAGAGTTTATACTGTGCTACAGATGTTAAACAGCTGAGGAGTGTTTATACTGTGTTACAGATGTTAAAAAGCTGAGGAGTGTTTATACTGTGTTACAGATGTTAAACAGCTGAGGAGTGTTTATACTGTTTTACAGATGTTAACAGTTGAGGAGTGTTTATACTGTGTTACATATGTTAGACAGCTGAGGAGTGTTTATACTGTGTTACAGATGTTAAACAGCTGAGGAGTTTTTATACTGTGCTACAGATGTTAAACATCTGAGGAGTGTTTACACTGTGTTACAGATGTTAAACAGCTGAGGCGTGTTTATACTGCGTTACAGATGTTAAACAGCTGAGGGGTGTTTATACTGTGTTACAGATGTTAAACAGCTGAGGAGTGTTTATACTGTGTTACAGATGTTAAACAGCTGAGGAGTGTTTATACTGTGTTACAGATGTTAAACAGCTGAGGAGTGTTTATGCTGTGTTACAGATGTTAAACAGCTGAGGAGTGTTTATACTGTGCTACAGATGTTAAACAGCTGAGGAGTGTTTATACTGTGCTACAGATGTTAGACAGCTAAGGAGTGTTTATACTGCATTAGAGATGTTAAACAGCTGAGGAGTGTTTATACTGTGTTACAGATGTTAAACAGCTGAGGAGTGTTTATACTGTGTTACAGATGTTAACACCTGAGGAGAATTTATACTGTGTTACATATGTTAAACAGCTGAGGAGTGTTTATACTGTGTTACTTATGTTAAACAGCTGAAGAGTGTTTATACCGTGTTACAGATGTTAACAGCTGAGGAGAATTTATACTGTGTTACATATGTTAAACAGCTGAGGAGTGTTTATACTGTGTTACATATGTTAAACAGCTGAGGAGTGTTTATACTGTGTTACAGATGTTAAACAGCTGATGAGTGTTTATACTGTGTTACAGATGTTAAACAGCTGAGGGGTGTTTATACTGTGTTACAGATGTTAAACAGCTGAGGAGTGTTTATACCGTGTTACAGATGTTAAACAGCTGATGAGTGTTTATACTGTGTTACAGATGTTAAACAGCTGAGGGGTGTTTATACTGTGTTACAGATGTTAAATAGCTGAGGAGTGTTTATACTGTGCTACAGATGTTAAACAGCTGAGGAGTGTTTATGCTGTGTTACAGATGTTAAACAGCTGAGGAGTGTTTATACTGTGTTACAGATGTTAAACAGCTGAGGAGTGTTTATACTGTGTTACAGATGTTAAACAGCTGAGGATTTTTTATGCTGTGTTACAGATGTTAAACAGCTGAGGAGTGTTTATACTCTGCTACAGATGTTAAACAGCTGAGGAGTGTTTACACTGTGTTACAGATGTTAAACAGCTGAGGAGAGTTTATACTGCGTTACAGATGTTAAACAGCTGAGGAATGTTTATACTGTGTTACAGATGTTAAACAGCTGAGGAGTGTTTATACTGTGCTACAGATGTTAAACAGCTGAGGAGTGTTTATACTGTGTTACAGATGTTAAACAGCTGAGGAGTGTTTACACTGTGTTACAGATGTTAAACAGCTGAGGAGAGTTTATACTGTGTTACATATGTTAAACAGCTGAGGAGTGTTTATACCGTGTTACAGATGTTAACAGCTGAGGAGGGTTTATACTGTGTTACATATGTTAAACAGCTGAGGAGTGTTTATACTGTGTTACAGATGTTAAACAGCTGAGGAGTGTTTATACCGTGTTACAGATGTTAAACAGCTGAGGAGTGTTTATACTGTGTTACAGAAGTTAAACAGCTGAGGGGTGTTTATACTGTGTTACAGATGTTAAACAGTTGAAGAGTGTTTATACTGTGCTACAGATGTTAAACAGCTGAGGAGTGTTTATACTGTGTTACAGATGTTAAACAGCTGAAGAGTGTTTATACTGTGCTACAGATTTTAAACAGCTGAGGAGTGTCTATATTGTGTTATAGATGTTAAACAGTTGAGGAGTGTTTATACTGCATTACAATTGTTAAACAGCTGAGGAGGGTTTATACTGCATTACATATGTTAAACAGCTGAGGAGTGTTTATACTGTGTTACATATGTTAAACAGCTGAGGAGTGTTTATACTGCATTACAGATGTTAAACAGCTGAGGAGTGTTTATACCGTTTTACATATGTTAAACAGCTGAGGAGTGTTTATACTGTGTTACAGATGTTAAACAGCTGAGGAGTGTTTATACTGTGTTACATATGTTAAACAGCTGAAGAGTGTTTATACCGTGTTACAGATGTTAACACCTGAGGAGGATTTATACTGTGTTACATATGTTAAACAGCTGAGGAGTGTTTATACCGTGTTACAGATGTTAACAGCTGAGGAGGGTTTATACTCTGTTACATATGTTAAACAGCTGAGGAGTGTTTATACTGTGTTACAGATGTTAAACAGCTCAGGAGTGTTTATACCGTGTTACAGATGTTAAACAGCTGAGGAGTGTTTATACTGTGTTACAGATGTTAAACGGCTGAGGAGTGTTTATACTGTGCTACAGATGTTAAACAGCTGAGGAGTGTTTATACTGTGTTACAGATGTTAAACAGCTGAGGAGTGTTTATACTGTGTTACAGATGTTAAACAGCTGAGGAGTGTTTATACTGTGCTACAGATGTTAAACAGCTGAGGAGTGTTTATACTGTGCTACAGATGTTAGACAGCTAAGGAGTGTTTATACTGTGTTACAGATGTTAAACAGCTGAGGAGTGTTTATACTGTGTTACAGATGTTAAACAGCTGAGGAGTGTTTATACTGTGCTACAGATGTTAAACAGCTGAGGAGTGTTTATACTGTGCTACAGATGTTAGACAGCTAAGGAGTGTTTATACTGCATTAGAGATGTTAAACAGCTGAGGAGTGTTTATACTGTGTTACAGATGTTAAACAGCTGAGGAGTGTTTATACTGTGTTACATATGTTAAACAGCTGAAGAGTGTTTATACCGTGTTACAGATGTTAACACCTGAGGAGTGTTTATACTGTGTTACAGATGTTAAACAGATGAGGAGTGTTTATACCGTGTTACAGATGTTAACAGCTGAGGAGGGTTTATACTGTGTTACAGATGTTAAACAGCTGAGGAGTGTTTATACTGTGTTACAGATGTTAAACAGCTGAGGAGTGTTTATACCGTGTTACAGATGTTAAACAGCTGAGGAGTGTTTATACTGTGCTACAGATGTTAAACAGCTGAGGAGTGTTTATACAGCGTTACAGATGTTAAACAGCTGAGGAGTGTTTATACTGTGCTACAGATGTTAAACAGCTGAGGAGTGTTTAAATTGTGCTACAGATTTTAAAAAGCCGAGGAGTGTCTATACTGTGCTACATATGTTAAACAGCTGAAGAGTGTTTATACTGTGTTACAGATGTTAAACAGCTGAGGAGTGTTTATACTGTGTTACAGATGTTAAACAGCTGAGGAGTGTTTATACTGTGTTACATATGTTTAACAGCTGAAGAGTGTTTATACCGTGTTACAGATGTTAACACCTGAGGAGGATTTATACTGTGTTACATATGTTAAACAGCTGAGGAGTGTTTATACCGTGTTACAGATGTTAACAGCTGAGGAGGGTTTATACTGTATTACATATGTTAAACAGCTGAGGAGTGTTTATACCGTGTTACAGATGTTAAACAGCTGAGGAGTGTTTATACTGTGTTACAGATGTTAAACAGCTGAGGGGTGTTTATACTGTGTTACAGATGTTAAACAGCTGAGGAGTGTTTATACTGTGCTACAGATGTTAAACAGCTGAGGAGTGTTTATACTGTGTTACAGATGTTAAACAGCTGAGGAGTGTTTATACTGTGTTACAGATGTTAAACAGCTGAGGAGTGTTTATACTGTGTTACAGATGTTAAACAGCTGAGGATTTTTTATGCTGTGTTACAGATGTTAAACAGCTGAGGAGTGTTTATACTGTGCTACAGATGTTAAACAGCTGAGGAGTGTTTATACTGTGCTACAGATGTTAAACAGCTAAGGAGTGTTTATACTGCATTAGAAATGTTAAACAGCTGAGGAGTGTTTATACTGTGCTACAGATGTTAAACATCTGAGGAGTGTTTATACTGTGCTACAGATATTAAACAGCTGAGGCGTGTTTATACTGTGCTACAGATGTTAAACAGCTGAGGAGTGTTTATACTGTGCTACAGATGTTAAACAGCTGAGGAGTGTTTATACTGTGTTACAGATGTTAAACAGCTGAGGAGTGTTTATACTGTGTTACAGATGTTAAACAGCTGAAGAGTGTTTATACTGTGCTACAGATGTTAAACAGCTGAGGAGTGTTTATACAGCGTTACAGATGTTAAACAGCTGAGGAGTGTTTACATTGTGCTACAGATGTTAAAAAGCCGAGGAGTGTCTATACTGTGCTACAGATGTTAAACAGCTGAAGAGTGTTTATACTGTGCTACAGATGTTAAACAGCTGAGGAGTGTTTATACTGTGTTACAGATGTTAAACAGCTGAAGAGTGTTTATACTGTGCTACAGATGTTAAACAGTTGAAGAGTGTTTATACTGTGCTACAGATGTTAAACAGCTGAGGAGTGTTTATTCTGTGTTACAGATGTTAAATAGCTGAAGATTGTTTATACTGTACTACAGATTTTAAACAGCTGAGGAGTGTCTATATTGTGTTACAGATGTTAAACAGCTGAGGAGTGTTTATACTGTGTTACAGTTGTTAAACAGCTGAGGAGTGTTTATACTGTGTTACAGATGTTAAACAGCTGAGGAGTGTTTATACCGTTTTACATATGTTAAACAGCTGAGGAGTGTTTATACTGTGTTACAGATGTTAAACAGCTGAAGAGTGTTTATACTGTGCTACAGATGTTAAACAGCTGAGTGTCTATATTGTGTTACATATGTTAAACAGCTGAGGAGTGTTTATACTGTGTTACAGTTGTTAAACAGCTGAGGAGTGTTTATACTGTGTTACAGATGTTAAACAGCTGAGGAGTGTTTATACCGTTTTACATATGTTAAACAGCTGAGGAGTGTTTATACTGTGTTACAGATGTTAAACAGCTGAGGAGTGTTTATACCGTGTTACAGATGTTAAACAGCTGAGGAGTGTTTATACTGTGTTTCATATGTTAAACAGCTGAGGAGTGTTTATACTGCGTTACAGATGTTAAACAGTTGAGGAGTGTTTATACTGCATTACAGTTGTTAAACTGCTGAGGAGTGTTTATACTGCATTACATATGTTAAACAGCTGAGGAGTGTTTATACTGTGTTACATATGTTAAACAGCTGAGGAGTGTTTATACTGTGTTACAGATGTTAAAGCTGGGGAGTGTTTATACTGTGTTACAGATGTTAAACAGATGAGGAGTGTTCATACTGCATTACAGATGTTAACAGCTGAGGAGGGCTTATACTGTGTTACAGATGTTAAACAGCTGAGGAGTGTTTATACTGTGCTACAGATGTTAAACAGCTGAGGAGTGTTTATACTGTGCTACAGATATTAAACAGCTGAGGAGTGTTTATACTGCATTACAGATGTTAACAGCTGAGGAGTGTTTATACTGTGTTACAGATGTTAAACAGCTGAAGAGTGTTTATACTGTGCTACAGATGTTAAACAGCTGAGGAGTGTTTATACAGCGTTACAGATGTTAAACAGCTGAGGAGTGTTTATACTGTGCTACAGATGTTAAACAGCTGAAGAGTGTTTACATTGTGCTACAGATGTTAAAAAGCCGAGGAGTGTCTATACTGTGCTACAGATGTTAAACAGCTGAAGAGTGTTTATACTGTGCTACAGATGTTAAACAGCTGAGGAGTGTTTATACTGTGTTACAGATGTTAAACAGCTGAAGAGTGTTTATACTGTGCTACAGATGTTAAACAGTTGAAGAGTGTTTATACTGTGCTACAGATGTTAAACAGCTGAGGAGTGTTTATACTGTGTTACAGATGTTAAACAGCTGAAGAGTGTTTATACTGTGCTACATATTTTAAACAGCTGAGGAGTGTCTATATTGTGTTACAGATGTTAAACAGCTGAGGAGTGTTTATACTGTGTTACAGTTGTTAAACAGCTGAGGAGTGTTTATACTGTGTTACAGATGTTAAACAGCTGAGGAGTGTTTATACCGTTTTACATATGTTAAACAGCTGAGGAGTGTTTATACTGTGTTACAGATGTTAAACAGCTGAGGAGTGTTTATACAGTGTTACATATGTTAAACAGCTGAAGAGTGTTTATACCTTGTTACAGATGTTAACACCTGAGGAGGATTTATACTGTGTTACATATGTTAAACAGCTGAGGAGTGTTTATACCGTGTTACAGATGTTAAACAGCTGAGGAGGGTTTATACTGTGTTACATATGTTAAACAGCTGAGGAGTGTTTATACTGTGTTACAGATGTTAAACAGCTCAGGAGTGTTTATACCGTGTTACAGATGTTAAACAGCTGAGGAGTGTTTATACTGTGTTACAGATGTTAAACAGCTGAGGGGTGTTTATACTGTGTTACAGATGTTAAACAGCTGAGGAGTGTTTATACTGTGCTACAGATGTTAAACAGCTGAGGAGTGTTTATACTGTGTTACAGATGTTAGACAGCTAAGGAGTGTTTATACTGCATTAGAGATGTTAAACAGCTGAGGAGTGTTTATACTGTGTTACAGATGTTAAACAGCTGAGGAGTGTTTATACTGTGCTACAGATGTTAAACAGCTGAGGAGTGTTTATACAGCGTTACAGATGTTAAACAGCTGAGGAGTGTTTATACTGTGCTACAGATGTTAAACAGCTGAGGAGTGTTTACATTGTGCTACAGATGTTAAAAAGCCGAGGAGTGTCTATACTATGCTACATATGTTAAACAGCTGAAGAGTGTTTATACTGTGTTACAGATGTTAAACAGCTGAGGAGTGTTTATACTGTGTTACAGATGTTAAACAGCTGAGGAGTGTTTATACTGTGTTACATATGTTAAACAGCTGAAGAGTGTTTATACCGTGTTACAGATGTTAACACCTGAGGAGGATTTATACTGTGTTACATATGTTAAACAGCTGAGGAGTGTTTATACCGTGTTACAGATGTTAACAGCTGAGGAGGGTTTATACTGTGTTACATATGTTAAACAGCTGAGGAGTGTTTATACCGTGTTACAGATGTTAAACAGCTGAGGAGTGTTTATACTGTGTTACAGATGTTAAACAGCTGAGGGGTGTTTATACTGTGTTACAGATGTTAAACAGCTGAGGAGTGTTTATACTGTGCTACAGATGTTAAACAGCTGAGGAGTGTTTATACTGTGTTACAGATGTTAAACAGCTGAGGAGTGTTTATACTGTGTTACAGATGTTAAACAGCTGAGGAGTGTTTATACTGTGTTAAAGATGTTAAACAGCTGAGGATTTTTTATGCTGTGTTACAGATGTTAAACAGCTGAGGAGTGTTTATACTGTGCTACAGATGTTAAACAGCTGAGGAGTGTTTATACTGTGCTACAGATGTTAAACAGCTAAGGAGTGTTTATACTGCATTAGAGATGTTAAACAGCTGAGGAGTGTTTATACTGCATTACAGATGTTAAACATCTGAGGAGTGTTTATACTGTGCTACAGATATTAAACAGCTGAGGCGTGTTTATACTGCATTATAGATGTTAAACAGCTGAGGAGTGATTATACTGTTTTACAGATGTTAAACAGCTGAGGAGTGTTTATACTGTGCTACAGATGTTAAACAGCTGAGGAGTGTTTATACTGTGCTACAGATATTAAACAGCTGAGGAGTGTTTATACTGCATTAAAGATGTTAAACAGCTGAGGAGTGTTTATACTGTTTTACAGATGTTAAAAAGCTGAAGAGTGTTTATACTGTGCTACAGATGTTAAACAGCTGAGGAGTGTTTATACAGCGTTACAGATGTTAAACAGCTGAGGAGTGTTTACATTGTGCTACAGATGTTAAAAAGCCGAGGAGTGTCTATACTGTGCTACAGATGTTAAACAGCTGAAGAGTGTTTATACTGTGCTACAGATGTTAAACAGCTGAGGAGTGTTTATACTGTGTTACAGATGTTAAACAGCTGAAGAGTGTTTATACTGTGCTACAGATGTTAAACAGTTGAAGAGTGTTTATACTGTGCTACAGATGTTAAACAGCTGAGGAGTGTTTATACTGTGTTACAGATGTTAAACAGCTGAAGAGTGTTTATACTGTGCTACAGATTTTAAACAGCTGAGGAGTGTCTATATTGTGTTACAGATGTTAAACAGCTGAGGAGTGTTTATACTGTGTTACAGTTGTTAAACAGCTGAGGAGTGTTTATACTGTGTTACAGATGTTAAACAGCTGAGGAGTGTTTATACCGTTTTACATATGTTAAACAGCTGAGGAGTGTTTATACTGTGTTACAGATGTTAAACAGCTGAAGAGTGTTTATACTGTGCTACAGATGTTAAACAGCTGAGGAGTGTCTATATTGTGTTACATATGTTAAACAGCTGAGGAGTGTTTATACTGTGTTACAGTTGTTAAACAGCTGAGGAGTGTTTATACTGTGTTACAGATGTTAAACAGCTGAGGAGTGTTTATACCGTTTTACATATGTTAAACAGCTGAGGAGTGTTTATACTGTGTTACAGATGTTAAACAGCTGAGGAGTGTTTATACTGCGTTACAGATGTTAAACAGTTGAGGAGTGTTTATACTGCATTACAGTTGTTAAACAGCTGAGGAGTGTTTATACTGCATTACATATGTTAAACAGCTGAGGAGTGTTTATACTGTGTTACATATGTTAAACAGCTGAGGAGTGTTTATACTGTGTTACAGATGTTAAAGCTGGGGAGTGTTTATACTGTGTTACAGATGTTAAACAGATGAGGAGTGTTCATACTGCATTACAGATGTTAACAGCTGAGGAGGGCTTATACTGTGTTACAGATGTTAACAGCTGAGGAGTGTTTATACTGTGCTACAGATGTTAAACAGCTGAGGAGTGTTTATACAGCGTTACAGATGTTAAACAACTGTGGAGTGTTTATACTGTGCTACAGATGATAAACAGCTGAGGAGTGTTTACATTGTGCTACAGATGTTAAAAAGCCGAGGAGTGTCTATACTGTGCTACAGATGTTAAACAGCTGAAGAGTGTTTATACTGTGCTACAGATGTTAAACAGCTGAGGAGTGTTTATACTGTGTTACAGATGTTAAACAGCTGAAGAGTGTTTATACTGTGCTACAGATGTTAAACAGTTGAAGAGTGTTTATACTGTGTTACAGATGTTAAACAGCTGAGGAGTGTTTATACCGTTTTACATATGTTAAACAGCTGAGGAGTGTTTATACTGTGCTACAGATATTAAACAGCTTAGGAGTGTTTATACTGCATTACAGATGTCAACAGCTGAGGAGTGTTTATACTGTGTTATAGATGTTAAACAGCTGAGGATTGTTTATACTGCATTACAGATGTTAAACAGCTGAGGATTGTTTATACTGTGCTACAGATATTAAACAGCTGAGGAGTGTTTATACTGTGCTACAGATGATAAACAGCTGAGGAGTGTTTATACTGTGCTACAGATATTAAACAGCTGAGGAGTGTTTATACTGTGCTACAGATATTAAACAGCCGAGGAGTGTTCATACTATGCCTCAGATGTTAACAGCTGAGGAGTTTTTATACTGTATTACAGATGTTAAACAGCTGAGGAGTGTTTATACTGCATTACAGATGTTAAACAGTTGAGGATAGTTTATACTGCATTACATATGTTAAACAGCTAAGGAGTGTTTATACTGTGTTACAGATGTTAAACTGCTGAGGAGTGTTTATACTGCATTACAGATGTTAAACAGCTGAGGAGTGTTTATACTGCATTACATATGTTAAACAGCTGAGGAGTGTTTATACTGTGTTACATATGTTAAACAGCTGAGGAGTGTTTATACAGCGTTACAGATGTTAAACAGCTGAGGAGTGTTTATACTGCATTACAGATGTTAAACAGCTGAGGAGTGTTTATACTGCATTACATATGTTAAACAGCTGAGGAGTGTTTATACTGTGTTACAGATGTGAAACAGCTGAGGAGTGTTTATACTGTGCTACAGATGATAAACATCTGAGGAGTGTTTATACTTTGTTACAGATGTTAAACAGCTGAGGCGTGTTTATACTGCGTTACAGATGTTAAACAGCTGAGGATTGTTTATACTCTGCTGCAGATATTAAACAGCTGAGGAGTGTTTATACTGCATTACAGATGTTAAACAGCTGAGGAGTGTTTATACTGCATTACATATGTTAAACAGCTGAGGAGTGTTTATACAGTTTTACATATGTTAAACAGCTGAGGAGTGTTTATACTGTGTTACAGATGTTAAACAGCTGAGGAGTGTTTATACTGTGCTACAGATGTTAAACAGCTGAGGAGTGTTTATACTGTGTTACAGATGTTAAACAGCTGAGGAGTGTTTATACCGTTTTACATATGTTAAACAGCTGAGGAGTGTTTATACTGTGTTACAGATGTTAAACAGCTGATGAGTGTTTATACCGTGTTACAGATGTTAAACAGCTGAGGAGTGTTTATACTGTGTTTCATATGTTAAACAGCTGAGGAGTGTTTATACTGCGTTACAGATGTTAAACAGTTGAGGAGTGTTTATACTGCATTACAGTTGTTAAACAGCTGAGGAGTGTTTATACTGCATTACATATGTTAAACAGCTGAGGAGTGTTTGTACTGTGTTACATATGTTAAACAGCTGATGATTGTTTATACTGTGTTACAGATGTTAACAGATGAGGAGTGTTTATACAGTGTTACAGATGTTAAACAGCTGAAGAGTGTTTACACTGTGCTACAGATGTTAAACAGCTGAGGAGTGTTTATACAGCGTTACAGATGTTAAACAGCTGAGGAGTGTTTATACTGTGCTACAGATGTTAAACAGCTGAGGAGTGTTTATACTGTGCTACAGATATTAAACAGATGATGCGTGTTTATACTGCATTACAGATGGTAAACAGCTGAGGAGTGATTATACTGTTTTACAGATGTTAAACAGCTGAGGAGTGTTTATACTGTGCTACAGATGTTAAACAGCTGAGGAGTGTTTATACTGTGCTACAGATGTTAAACAGTTGAAGAGTGTTTATACTGTGTTAAATATGTTAAACTGCTGAGGAGTGTTTATACTGCATTACAGATGTTAAACAGCTGAGGAGTGTTTATACTGCATTACAGATGTTAAACAGCTGAGGAGTGTTTATACTGCATTACTAATGTTAAACAGCTGAGGAGTGTTTATACTGTGTTACATATGTTAAACAGCTGAGGAGTGTTTATACTGCGTTACAGATTTTAAACAGCTGAAGAGTGTTTATACTGTGCTACAGATGTTAAACAGCTGAGGAGTGTTTATACTGTGCTACAGATGTTAAACAGTTGAAGAGTGTTTATACTGTGCTACAGATGTTAAACAGCTGAGGAGTGTTTATGCTGTGTTACAGATGTTAAACAGCTGAAGAGTGTTTATACTGTGCTACAGATTTTAAACAGCTGAGGAGTGTCTATATTGTGTTACAGATGTTAAACAGCTGAGGAGTGTTTATACTGTGTTACAGTTGTTAAACAGCTGAGGAGTGTTTATACTGTGTTACAGATGTTAAACAGCTGAGGAGTGTTTATACCGTTTTACATATGTTAAACAGCTGAGGAGTGTTTATACTGTGTTACAGATGTTAAACAGCTGAAGAGTGTTTATACTGTGCTACAGATGTTAAACAGCTGAGGAGTGTCTATATTGTGTTACATATGTTAAACAGCTGAGGAGTGTTTATACTGTGTTACAGTTGTTAAACAGCTGAGGAGTGTTTATACTGTGTTACAGATGTTAAACAGCTGAGGAGTGTTTATACTGTGTTACAGATGTTAAACAGCTGAGGAGTGTTTATACTGTGTTTCATATGTTAAACAGCTGAGGAGTGTTTATACTGCGTTACAGATGTTAAACAGTTGAGGAGTGTTTATACTGCATTACAGTTGTTAAACAGCTGAGGAGTGTTTATACTGTGTTACATATGTTAAACAGCTGAGGAGTGTTTATACTGTGTTACAGATGTTAAAGCTGGGGAGTGTTTATACTGTGTTACAGATGTTAAACAGATGAGGAGTGTTCATACTGCATTACAGATGTTAACAGCTGAGGAGGGCTTATACTGTGTTACAGATGTTAACAGCTGAGGAGTGTTTATACTGTGCTACAGATGTTAAACAGCTGAGGAGTGTTTATACTGCGTCACATATATTAAACAGCTGAGGAGTGTTTATACTGTGCTACAGATGTTAAACAGCTGAGGAGTGTTTATACAGCGTTACAGATGTTAAACAGCTGTGGAGTGTTTATACTGTGCTACAGATGATAAACAGCTGAGGAGTGTTTACATTGTGCTACAGATGTTAAAAAGCCGAGGAGTGTCTATACTGTGCTACAGATGTTAAACAGCTGAAGAGTGTTTATACTGTGCTACAGATGTTAAACAGCTGAGGAGTGTTTATACTGTGTTACAGATGTTAAACAGCTGAAGAGTGTTTATACTGTGCTACAGATGTTAAACAGTTGAAGAGTGTTTATACTGTGTTACAGATGTTAAACAGCTGAGGAGTGTTTATACCGTTTTACATATGTTAAACAGCTGAGGAGTGTTTATACTGTGCTACAGATATTAAACAGCTTAGGAGTGTTTATACTGCATTACAGATGTCAACAGCTGAGGAGTGTTTATACTGTGTTATAGATGTTAAACAGCTGAGGATTGTTTATACTGCATTACAGATGTTAAACAGCTGAGGATTGTTTATACTGTGCTACAGATATTAAACAGCTGAGGAGTGTTTATACTGTGCTACAGATGATAAACAGCTGAGGAGTGTTTATACTGTGCTACAGATATTAAATAGCTGAGGAGTGTTTATACTGTGTTACAGATGTTAAACAGCTGAGGAGTGTTTATTCTGTGTTACAGATGTTAAACAGCTGAGGAGTGTTTATACTGTGCTACAGATATTAAACAGCTGAGGAGTATTTATACTGTGCTACAGATATTAAACAGCTGAGGAGTGTTTATACTATGCTACAGATGTTAACAGCTGAGGAGTATTTATACTGTATTACAGATGTTAAACAGCTGAGGAGTGTTTATACTGCGTTACAGATGTTAAACAGTTGAGGATAGTTTATACTGCATTACATATGTTAAACAGCTGAGGAGTGTTCATACTGCATTACAGATGTTAACAGCTGAGGAGGGCTTATACTGTGTTACAGATGTTAACAGCTGAGGAGTGTTTATACTGTGCTACAGATGTTAAACAGCTGAGGAGTGTTTATACTGCGTCACATATATTAAACAGCTGAGGAGTGTTTATACTGTGCTACAGATGTTAAACAGCTGAGGAGTGTTTATACAGCGTTACAGATGTTAAACAGCTGTGGAGTGTTTATACTGTGCTACAGATGATAAACAGCTGAGGAGTGTTTACATTGTGCTACAGATGTTAAAAAGCCGAGGAGTGTCTATACTGTGCTACAGATGTTAAACAGCTGAAGAGTGTTTATACTGTGCTACAGATGTTAAACAGCTGAGGAGTGTTTATACTGTGTTACAGATGTTAAACAGCTGAAGAGTGTTTATACTGTGCTACAGATGTTAAACAGTTGAAGAGTGTTTATACTGTGTTACAGATGTTAAATAGCTGAGGAGTGTTTATACCGTTTTACATATGTTAAACAGCTGAGGAGTGTTTATACTGTGCTACAGATATTAAACAGCTTAGGAGTGTTTATACTGCATTACAGATGTCAACAGCTGAGGAGTGTTTATACTGTGTTATAGATGTTAAACAGCTGAGGATTGTTTATACTGCATTACAGATGTTAAACAGCTGAGGATTGTTTATACTGTGCTACAGATATTAAACAGCTGAGGAGTGTTTATACTGTGCTACAGATGATAAACAGCTGAGGAGTGTTTATACTGTGCTACAGATATTAAATAGCTGAGGAGTGTTTATACTGTGTTACAGATGTTAAACAGCTGAGGAGTGTTTATACTGTGCTACAGATATTAAACAGCTGAGGAGTGTTTATACTGTGCTACAGATATTAAACAGCTGAGGAGTGTTGATACTATGCTACAGATGTTAACAGCTGAGGAGTTTTTATACTGTATTACAGATGTTAAACAGCTGAGGAGTGTTTATACTGCGTTACAGATGTTAAACAGTTGAGGATAGTTTATACTGCATTACATATGTTAAACAGCTAAGGAGTGTTTATACTGTGTTACAGATGTTAAACTGCTGAGGAGTGTTTATACTGCATTACAGATGTTAAACAGCTGAGGAGTGTTTATACTGCATTACATATGTTAAACAGCTGAGGAGTGTTTATACTGTGTTACATATGTTAAACAGCTGAGGAGTGTTTATACAGCGTTACAGATGTTAAACAGCTGAGGAGTGTTTATACTGCATTACAGATGTTAAACAGCTGAGGAGTGTTTATACTGCATTACATATGTTAAACAGCTGAGGAGTGTTTATACTGTGTTACAGATGTGAAACAGCTGAGGAGTGTTTATACTGTGCTACAGATGATAAACATCTGAGGAGTGTTTATACTGTGTTACAGATGTTAAACAGCTGAGGCGTGTTTATACTGCGTTACAGATGTTAAACAGCTGATGAGTGTTTATACTGCATTACAGATGTTAAACAGCTGAGGAGTGTTTATACTGCATTACATATGTTAAACAGCTGAGGAGTGTTTATACAGTTTTACATATGTTAAACAGCTGAGGAGTGTTTATACTGTGTTACAGATGTTAAACAGCTGAGGAGTGTTTATACTGTGCTACAGATGTTAAACATCTGATGAGTGTTTATACTGTGTTACAGATGTTAAACAGCTGAGGAGTGTTTATACTGTGTTACATATGTTAAACAGCTGAGGAGTGTTTATAATGCGTTACAGATGTTAAACAGCTGAGGAGTGTTTATACTGCGTTACAGATGTTAAACAGCTGAGGAGTGTTTATACTACATTACATATGTTAAACAGCTGAGGAGTGTTTATACTGTGTTACATATTTTAAACTGCTGAGGAGTGTTTATACTGTGCTACAGATATTAAACAGCTTAGGAGTGTTTATACTGCATTACAGATGTCAACAGCTGAGGAGTGTTTATACTGTGTTATAGATGTTAAACAGCTGAGGATTGTTTATACTGCATTACAGATGTTAAACAGCTGAGGATTGTTTATACTGTGCTACAGATATTAAACAGCTGAGGAGTGTTTATACTGCATTACAGATGGTAAACAGCTGAGGAGTGATTATACTGTTTTACAGATGTTAAACAGCTGAGGAGTGTTTATACTGTGCTACAGATGTTAAACAGCTGAGGAGTGTTTATACTGTGCTACAGATGTTAAACAGCTGAGGAGTGTTTATACTGTGCTATAGATATTAAACAGATGATGCGTGTTTATACTGCATTACAGATGGTAAACAGCTGAGGAGTGATTATACTGTTTTACAGATGTTAAACAGCTGAGGAGTGTTTATACTGTGCTACAGATGTTAAACAGCTGAGGAGTGTTTATACTGTGCTACAGATGTTAAACAGTTGAAGAGTGTTTATACTGTGTTACATATGTTAAACTGCTGAGGAGTGTTTATACTGCATTACAGATGTTAAACAGCTGAGGAGTGTTTATACTGCATTACATATGTTAAACAGCTGAGGAGTGTTTATACTGTGTTACATATGTTAAACAGCTGAGGAGTGTTTATACTGCGTTACAGATTTTAAACAGCTGAGGAGTGTTTATACAGCATTACATATGTTAAACAGCTGAGGAGTGTTTATACTGTGTTACATATATTAAACTGCTGAGGAGTGTTTATACTGCATTACAGATGTTAAACAGCTGAGGAGTGTTTATACTGCATTACATATGTTAAACAGCTGAGGAGTGTTTATACTGTGTTACAGATATTAAACAGCTGAGGAGTGTTTATACTGTGCTTAGATGTTAAACAGCTGAGGAGTGTTTATACTGTGTTACAGATGTTAAACAGCTGAGGAGTGTTTATACTGTGCTACAGATGTTAAACAGCTGAGGAGTGTTTATACTGTGTTACAGATGTTAAACAGCTGAGCAGTGTTCATACTGCATTACATATGTTAAACAGCTGAGGAGTGTTTATACTGCATTTCATATGTTAAACAGCTGAGGAGTGTTTATACTGTGTTACATATGTTAAACAGCTGAGGAGTGTTTATACTGCGTTACAGATGTTAAACAGCTGAGGAGTGTTTATACTGCATTACATATGTTAAACAGCTGAGGAGTGTTTATACTGTGTTACATATTTTAAACTGCTGAGGAGTGTTTATACTGCATTACAGATGTTAAACAGCTGAGGAGTGTTTATACTGCATTACATATGTTAAACAGCTGAGGAGTGTTTAGACTGTGTTACAGATATTAAACAGCTGAGGAGTGTTTATACTGTGCTACAGATGTTAAACAGCTGAGGAGTGTTTATACTGTGTTACAGATGTTAAACAGCTGATGAGTGTTTATACTGTGCTACAGATGTTAAACAGCTGAGGAGTGTTTATACTGTGTTACAGATGTTAAACAGCTGATGAGTGTTTATACTGTGCTACAGATGTTAAACAGCTGAGGAGTGTTTATACTGCATTACAGATGTTAAACAGCTGAGGAGTGTTTATACTGCATTACATATGTTAAACAGCTGAGGAGTGTTTATACTGCATTACATATGTTTAACAGCTGAGGAGTGTTTATACTGTGTTACAGATATTAAACAGCTGAGGAGTGTTTATACTGTGCTACAGATGTTAAACAGCTGAGGAGTGTTTATACTGTGTTACAGATGTTAAACAGCTGAGGAGTGTTTATACTGCATTACATATGTTAAACAGCTGAGGAGTGTTTATACTGTGTTACAGATATTAAACAGCTGAGGAGTGTTTATACTGTGCTACAGATGTTAAACAGCTGAGGAGTGTTTATACTGTGCTACAGATGTTAAACAGCTGAGGAGTGTTTATACTGTGTTACAGATGTTAAACAGCTGAGGAGTGTTTATACTGCATTACATATGTTAAACAGCTGAGGAGTGTTTATAATGTGTTTCATATGTTAAACAGCTTAGGAGTGTTTATACTGCATTACAGATGTCAACAGCTGAGGAGTGTTTATACTGTGTTATAGATGTTAAACAGCTGAGGATTGTTTATACTGCATTACAGATGTTAAACAGCTGAGGATTGTTTATACTGTGCTACAGATATTAAACAGCTGAGGAGTGTTTATACTGCATTACAGATGGTAAACAGCTGAGGAGTGATTATACTGTTTTACAGATGTTAAACAGCTGAGGAGTGTTTATACTGTGCTACAGATGTTAAACAGCTGAGGAGTGTTTATACTGTGCTACAGATGTTAAACAGCTGAGGAGTGTTTATACTGTGCTATAGATATTAAACAGATGATGCGTGTTTATACTGCATTATAGATGGTAAACAGCTGAGGAGTGATTATACTGTTTTACAGATGTTAAACAGCTGAGGAGTGTTTATACTGTGCTACAGATGTTAAACAGCTGAGGAGTGTTTATACTGTGCTACAGATGTTAAACAGTTGAAGAGTGTTTATACTGTGTTACATATGTTAAACTGCTGAGGAGTGTTTATACTGCATTACAGATGTTAAACAGCTGAGGAGTGTTTATACTGCATTACATATGTTAAACAGCTGAGGAGTGTTTATACTGTGTTACATATGTTAAACAGCTGAGGAGTGTTTATACTGCGTTACAGATTTTAAACAGCTGAGGAGTGTTTATACAGCATTACATATGTTAAACAGCTGAGGAGTGTTTATACTGTGTTACATATATTAAACTGCTGAGGAGTGTTTATACTGCATTACAGATGTTAAACAGCTGAGGAGTGTTTATACTGCATTACATATGTTAAACAGCTGATGAGTGTTTATACTGTGTTACAGATATTAAACAGCTGAGGAGTGTTTATACTGTGCTTAGATGTTAAACAGCTGAGGAGTGTTTATACTGTGTTACAGATGTTAAACAGCTGAGGAGTGTTTATACTGTGCTACAGATGTTAAACAGCTGAGGAGTGTTTATACTGTGTTACAGATGTTAAACAGCTGAGCAGTGTTCATACTGCATTACATATGTTAAACAGCTGAGGAGTGTTTATACTGCATTTCATATGTTAAACAGCTGAGGAGTGTTTATACTGTGTTACATATGTTAAACAGCTGAGGAGTGTTTATACTGCGTTACAGATGTTAAACAGCTGAGGAGTGTTTATACTGCATTACATATGTTAAACAGCTGAGGAGTGTTTATACTGTGTTACATATTTTAAACTGCTGAGGAGTGTTTATACTGCATTACAGATGTTAAACAGCTGAGGAGTGTTTATACTGCATTACATATGTTAAACAGCTGAGGAGTGTTTAGACTGTGTTACAGATATTAAACAGCTGAGGAGTGTTTATACTGTGCTACAGATGTTAAACAGCTGAGGAGTGTTTATACTGTGTTACAGATGTTAAACAGCTGATGAGTGTTTATACTGTGCTACAGATGTTAAACAGCTGAGGAGTGTTTATACTGTGTTACAGATGTTAAACAGCTGATGAGTGTTTATACTGTGCTACAGATGTTAAACAGCTGAGGAGTGTTTATACTGCATTACAGATGTTAAACAGCTGAGGAGTGTTTATACTGCATTACAGATGTTAAACAGCTGAGGAGTGTTTATACTGCATTACATATGTTAAACAGCTGAGGAGTGTTTATACTGTGTTACAGATATTAAACAGCTGAGGAGTGTTTATACTGTGCTACAGATGTTAAACAGCTGAGGAGTGTTTATACTGTGTTACAGATGTTAAACAGCTGAGGAGTGTTTATACTGCATTACATATGTTAAACAGCTGAGGAGTGTTTATACTGTGTTACAGATATTAAACAGCTGAGGAGTGTTTATACTGTGCTACAGATGTTAAACAGCTGAGGAGTGTTTATACTGTGCTACAGATGTTAAACAGCTGAGGAGTGTTTATACTGTGTTACAGATGTTAAACAGCTGAGGAGTGTTTATACTGCATTACATATGTTAAACAGCTGAGGAGTGTTTATAATGTGTTTCATATGTTAAACAGCTGAGGAGTGTTTATACTGAGGTACAGATGTTAAATAGTTGAGGAGTGTCTATACTGCATTACAGATGTAAAACAGCTGAGGAGTGTTTATACTGCATTACATACACTACCGTTCAAAAGTTTGGGATCACCCAAACAATTTTGTGTTTTCCATGAAAAGTCACACTTATTCACCACCATATGTTGTGAAATGAATAGAAAATAGAGTCAAGACACTGACAAGGTTAGAAATAATGATTTGTATTTGAAATAAGATTTTTTTTTACATCAAACTTTGCTTTCGTCAAAGAATCCTCCATTTGCAGCAATTACAGCATTGCAGACCTTTGGCATTCTAGCTGTTAATTTGTTGAGGTAATCTGGAGAAATTGCACCCCACGCTTCCAGAAGCAGCTCCCACAAGTTGGATTGGTTGGATGGGCACTTCTTTGAGCAGATTGAGTTTCTGGAGCATCACATTTGTGGGGTCAATTAAACGCTCAAAATGGCCAGAAAAAGAGAACTTTCATCTGAAACTCGACAGTCTATTCTTGTTCTTAGAAATGAAGGCTATTCCATGCGAGAAATTGCTAAGAAATTGAAGATTTCCTACACCGGTGTGTACTACTCCCTTCAGAGGACAGCACAAACAGGCTCTAACCAGAGTAGAAAAAGAAGTGGGAGGCCGCGTTGCACAACTGAGCAAGAAGATAAGTACATTAGAGTCTCTAGTTTGAGAAACAGACGCCTCACAGGTCCCCAACTGGCATCTTCATTAAATAGTACCTGTTAGAGCCTGTTTGTGCTGTCCTCTGAAGGGAGTAGTACACACCGGTGTAGGAAATCTTCAATTTCTTAGCAATTTCTCGCATGGAATAGCCTTCATTTCTAAGAACAAGAATAGACTGTCGAGTTTCAGATGAAAGTTCTCTTTTTCTGGCCATTTTGAGCGTTTAATTGACCCCACAAATGTGATGCTCCAGAAACTCAATCTGCTCAAAGAAGTGCCCATCCAACCAATCCAACTTGTGGGAGCTGCTTCTGGAAGCGTGGGGTGCAATTTCTCCAGATTACCTCAACAAATTAACAGCTAGAATGCCAAAGGTCTGCAATGCTGTAATTGCTGCAAATGGAGGATTCTTTGACGAAAGCAAAGTTTGATGTAAAAAAAATCTTATTTCAAATACAAATCATTATTTCTAACCTTGTCAATGTCTTGACTCTATTTTCTATTCATTTCACTACATATGGTGGTGAATAAGTGTGACTTTTCATGGAAAACACAAAATTGTTTGGGTGATCCCAAACTTTTGAACGGTAGTGTATGTTAAACAGCTGAGGAGTGTTTATACTGTGTTACATATGTTAAACAGCTGAGGAGTGTTTATACTGTGTTACATATGTTAAACAGCTGAGGAGTGTTTATACTGCATTACAGATGTTAAACAGCTGAGGAGTGTTTATACTGCATTACATATGTTAAACAGCTGAGGAGTGTTTATACTGTGTTACATATTTTAAACTGCTGAGGAGTGTTTATACTATATACAGATGTTAAACAGCTGAGGAGTGTTTATACTGTGTTACATATGTTAAACAGCTGAGGAGTGTTTATACTGCGTTACAGATGTTAAACAGCTGAGGAGTGTTTATACAGTGCTACAGATGTTAAACAGCTGAGGAGTGTTTATAAAGTGTTACATATGTTAAACAGCTGAGGAGTGTTTATACTGCGTTACAGATGTTAAACAGTTGAGGAGTGTTTATACTGCATTACATATGTTAAACAGCTGAGGAGTGTTTATACTGTGTTACATATGTTAAACAGCTGAGGAGTGTTTATACTGTTATACAGATGTTAAACAGCTGATGAGTGTTTATACTGTGTTACAGTTGTTAAACTGCTGAGGAGTGTTTATACTGTGTTACATATGTTAAACAGCTGAGGAGTGTTTATACTGTGTTACATATTTTAAACTGCTGAGGAGTGTTTATACTGCATTACAGATGTTAAACAGCTGAGGAGTGTTTATACTGCATTACATATGTTAAACAGCTGAGGAGTGTTTATACTGTGTTACATATTTTAAACTGCTGAGGAGTGTTTATACTGCATTACAGATGTTAAACAGCTGAGGAGTGTTTATACTGTGCTACAGATGTTAAACAGTTGAAGAGTGTTTATACTGTGTTACATATGTTAAACTGCTGAGGAGTGTTTATACTGCATTACAGATGTTAAACAGCTGAGGAGTGTTTATACTGCATTACATATGTTAAACAGCTGAGGAGTGTTTATACTGTGTTACATATGTTAAACAGCTGAGGAGTGTTTATACTGTGTTACATATGTTAAACAGCTGAGGAGTGTTTATACTGTGTTACATATGTTAAACAGCTGAGCAGTGTTTATACTGCATTACATATGTTAAACAGCTGAGGAGTGTTTATACTGCATTACATATGTTAAACAGCAGAGGAGTGTTTATACTGTGTTACATATGTTAAACAGCTGAGGAGTGTTTATACTGCGTTACAGATGTTAAACAGCTGAGGAGTGTTTATACTGCATTACATATGTTAAACAGCTGAGGAGTGTTTATACTGTGTTACATATTTTAAACTGCTGAGGAGTGTTTATACTGCATTACAGATGTTAAACAGCTGAGGAGTGTTTATACTGCATTACATATGTTAAACAGCTGAGGAGTGTTTATACTGCATTACATATGTTAAACAGCAGAGGAGTGTTTATACTGTGTTACATATGTTAAACAGCTGAGGAGTGTTTATACTGCGTTACAGATGTTAAACAGCTGAGGAGTGTTTATACTGCATTACATATGTTAAACAGCTGAAGAGTGTTTATACTGTGTTACATATTTTAAACTGCTGAGGAGTGTTTATACTGCATTACAGATGTTAAACAGCTGAGGAGTGTTTATACTGTTATACAGATGTTAAACAGCTGAGGAGTGTTTATACTGCATTACATATGTTAAACAGCTGAGGAGTGTTTATAATGTGTTTCATATGTTAAACAGCTGAGGAGTGTTTATACTGAGGTACAGATGTTAAATAGTTGAGGAGTGTCTATACTGCATTACAGATGTAAAACAGCTGAGGAGTGTTTATACTGCATTACATATGTTAAACAGCTGAGGAGTGTTTATACTGTGTTACATATGTTAAACAGCTGAGCAGTGTTTATACTGCATTACATATGTTAAACAGCTGAGGAGTGTTTATACTGCATTACATATGTTAAACAGCAGAGGAGTGTTTATACTGTGTTACATATGTTAAACAGCTGAGGAGTGTTTATACTGCGTTACAGATGTTAAACAGCTGAGGAGTGTTTATACTGCATTACATATGTTAAACAGCTGAGGAGTGTTTATACTGTGTTACATATTTTAAACTGCTGAGGAGTGTTTATACTGCATTACAGATGTTAAACAGCTGAGGAGTGTTTATACTGCATTACATATGTTAAACAGCTGAGGAGTGTTTATACTGTGTTACAGATATTAAACAGCTGAGGAGTGTTTATACTGTGCTACAGATGTTAAACAGCTGAGGAGTGTTTATACTGTGTTACAGATGTTAAACAGCTGAGGAGAGTTTATACTGTGCTACAGATGTTAAACAGCTGAGGAGTGTTTATACTGTGTTACATATGTTAAACAGCTGAGCAGTGTTTATACTGCATTACATATGTTAAACAGCTGAGGAGTGTTTATACTGCATTACATATGTTAAACAGCAGAGGAGTGTTTATACTGTGTTACATATGTTAAACAGCTGAGGAGTGTTTATACTGCGTTACAGATGTTAAACAGCTGAGGAGTGTTTATACTGCATTACATATGTTAAACAGCTGAGGAGTGTTTATACTGTGTTACATATTTTAAACTGCTGAGGAGTGTTTATACTGCATTACAGATGTTAAACAGCTGAGGAGTGTTTATACTGCATTACATATGTTAAACAGCTGAGGAGTGTTTATACTGTGTTACAGATATTAAACAGCTGAGGAGTGTTTATACTGTGCTACAGATGTTAAACAGCTGAGGAGTGTTTATACTGTGTTACAGATGTTAAACAGCTGAGGAGTGTTTATACTGTGCTACAGATGTTAAACAGCTGAGGAGTGTTTATACTGTGCTACAGATGTTAAACAGCTGAGGAGTGTTTATACTGTGTTACAGATGTTAAACAGCTGAGCAGTGTTTATACTGTGCTACAGATGTTAAACAGCTGAGGAGTGTTTATACTGCATTACAGATGTTAAACAGCTGAGGAGTGTTTATACTGCATTACATATGTTAAACAGCTGAGGAGTGTTTATACTGTGTTACAGATGTTAAACAGCTGAGGAGTGTTTATACTGCATTACATATGTTAAACAGCTGAGGAGTGTTTATAATGTGTTTCATATGTTAAACAGCTGAGGAGTGTTTATACTGAGGTACAGATGTTAAACAGTTGAGGAGTGTCTATACTGCATTACAGATGTAAAACAGCTGAGGAGTGTTTATACTGCATTACATATGATAAACAGCTGAGGAGTGTTTATACTGTGTTACATATGTTAAACAGCTGAGGAGTGTTTATAATGCGTTACAGATGTTAAACAGCTGAGGAGTGTTTATACTGCGTTACAGATGTTAAACAGCTGAGGAGTGTTTATACTACATTACATATGTTAAACAGCTGAGGAGTGTTTATACTGTGTTACATATTTTAAACTGCTGAGGAGTGTTTATACTGCATTACAGATGTTAAACAGCTGAGGAGTGTTTATACTGCATTACATATGTTAAACAGCTGAGGAGTGTTTATACTGCATTACATATGTTAAACAGCTGAGGAGTGTTTATACTGTGTTACAGATATTAAACAGCTGAGGAGTGTTTATACTGTGCTACAGATGTTAAACAGCTGAGGAGTGTTTATACTGTGTTACAGATGTTAAACAGCTGAGGAGTGTTTATACTGTGCTACAGATGTTAAACAGCTGAGGAGTGTTTATACTGTGCTACAGATGTTAAACAGCTGAGGAGTGTTTATACTGTGTTACAGATGTTAAACAGCTGAGCAGTGTTTATACTGTGCTACAGATGTTAAACAGCTGAGGAGTGTTTATACTGCATTACAGATGTTAAACAGCTGAGGAGTGTTTATACTGCATTACATATGTTAAACAGCTGAGGAGTGTTTATACTGTGTTACAGATGTTAAACAGCTGAGGAGTGTTTATACTGCATTACATATGTTAAACAGCTGAGGAGTGTTTATAATGTGTTTCATATGTTAAACAGCTGAGGAGTGTTTATACTGAGGTACAGATGTTAAACAGTTGAGGAGTGTCTATACTGCATTACAGATGTAAAACAGCTGAGGAGTGTTTATACTGCATTACATATGTTAAACAGCTGAGGAGTGTTTATACTGTGTTACATATGTTAAACAGCTGAGGAGTGTTTATAATGCGTTACAGATGTTAAACAGCTGAGGAGTGTTTATACTGCGTTACAGATGTTAAACAGCTGAGGAGTGTTTATACTACATTACATATGTTAAACAGCTGAGGAGTGTTTATACTGTGTTACATATTTTAAACTGCTGAGGAGTGTTTATACTGCATTACAGATGTTAAACAGCTGAGGAGTGTTTATACTGCATTACATATGTTAAACAGCTGAGGAGTGTTTATACTGTGTTACATATTTTAAACTGCTGAGGAGTGTTTATACTGCATTACAGATGTTAAACAGCTGAGGAGTGTTTATACTGTGTTACATATGTTAAACAGCTGAGGAGTGTTTATACTGCGTTACAGATGTTAAACAGCTGAGGAGTGTTTATACAGTGCTACAGATGTTAAACAGCTGAGGAGTGTTTATACAGTGTTACATATGTTAAACAGCTGAGGAGTGTTTATACTGCGTTACAGATGTTAAACAGTTGAGGAGTGTTTATACTGCATTACATATGTTAAACAGCTGAGGAGTGTTTATACTGTGTTACATATTTTAAACTGCTGAGGAGTGTTTATACTGCATTACAGATGTTAAACAGCTGAGGAGTGTTTATACTGCATTACATATGTTAAACAGCTGAGGAGTGTTTATACTGTGTTACATATTTTAAACTGCTGAGGAGTGTTTATACTGCATTACAGATGTTAAACAGCTGAGGAGTGTTTATACTGTGTTACATATGTTAAACAGCTGAGGAGTGTTTATACTGCGTTACAGATGTTAAACAGCTGAGGAGTGTTTATACAGTGCTACAGATGTTAAACAGCTGAGGAGTGTTTATAAAGTGTTTGTTAAACAGCTGAGGAGTGTTTATACTGCGTTACAGATGTTAAACAGTTGAGGGGTGTTTATACTGCATTACATATGTTAAACAGCTGAGGAGTGTTTATACTGTGTTACAGATGTTAAACAGCTGAGGAGAGTTTATACTGTGCTACAGATGTTAAACAGCTGAGGAGTGTTTATACTGTGTTACATATGTTAAACAGCTGAGCAGTGTTTATACTGCATTACATATGTTAAACAGCTGAGGAGTGTTTATACTGCATTACATATGTTAAACAGCAGAGGAGTGTTTATACTGTGTTACATATGTTAAACAGCTGAGGAGTGTTTATACTGCGTTACAGATGTTAAACAGCTGAGGAGTGTTTATACTGCATTACATATGTTAAACAGCTGAGGAGTGTTTATACTGTGTTACATATTTTAAACTGCTGAGGAGTGTTTATACTGCATTACAGATGTTAAACAGCTGAGGAGTGTTTATACTGCATTACATATGTTAAACAGCTGAGGAGTGTTTATACTGTGTTACAGATATTAAACAGCTGAGGAGTGTTTATACTGTGCTACAGATGTTAAACAGCTGAGGAGTGTTTATACTGTGTTACAGATGTTAAACAGCTGAGGAGAGTTTATACTGTGCTACAGATGTTAAACAGCTGAGGAGTGTTTATACTGTGTTACATATGTTAAACAGCTGAGCAGTGTTTATACTGCATTACATATGTTAAACAGCTGAGGAGTGTTTATACTGCATTACATATGTTAAACAGCAGAGGAGTGTTTATACTGTGTTACATATGTTAAACAGCTGAGGAGTGTTTATACTGCGTTACAGATGTTAAACAGCTGAGGAGTGTTTATACTGCATTACATATGTTAAACAGCTGAGGAGTGTTTATACTGTGTTACATATTTTAAACTGCTGAGGAGTGTTTATACTGCATTACAGATGTTAAACAGCTGAGGAGTGTTTATACTGCATTACATATGTTAAACAGCTGAGGAGTGTTTATACTGTGTTACAGATATTAAACAGCTGAGGAGTGTTTATACTGTGCTACAGATGTTAAACAGCTGAGGAGTGTTTATACTGTGTTACAGATGTTAAACAGCTGAGGAGTGTTTATACTGTGCTACAGATGTTAAACAGCTGAGGAGTGTTTATACTGTGCTACAGATGTTAAACAGCTGAGGAGTGTTTATACTGTGTTACGGATGTTAAACAGCTGAGCAGTGTTTATACTGTGCTACAGATGTTAAACAGCTGAGGAGTGTTTATACTGCATTACAGATGTTAAACAGCTGAGGAGTGTTTATACTGCATTACATATGTTAAACAGCTGAGGAGTGTTTATACTGTGTTACAGATGTTAAACAGCTGAGGAGTGTTTATACTGCATTACATATGTTAAACAGCTGAGGAGTGTTTATAATGTGTTTCATATGTTAAACAGCTGAGGAGTGTTTATACTGAGGTACAGATGTTAAACAGTTGAGGAGTGTCTATACTGCATTACAGATGTAAAACAGCTGAGGAGTGTTTATACTGCATTACATATGTTAAACAGCTGAGGAGTGTTTATACTGTGTTACATATGTTAAACAGCTGAGGAGTGTTTATAATGCGTTACAGATGATAAACAGCTGAGGAGTGTTTATACTGCGTTACAGATGTTAAACAGCTGAGGAGTGTTTATACTACATTACATATGTTAAACAGCTGAGGAGTGTTTATACTGTGTTACATATTTTAAACTGCTGAGGAGTGTTTATACTGCATTACAGATGTTAAACAGCTGAGGAGTGTTTATACTGCATTACATATGTTAAACAGCTGAGGAGTGTTTATACTGTGTTACATATTTTAAACTGCTGAGGAGTGTTTATACTGCATTACAGATGTTAAACAGCTGAGGAGTGTTTATACTGTGTTACATATGTTAAACAGCTGAGGAGTGTTTATACTGCGTTACAGATGTTAAACAGCTGAGGAGTGTTTATACAGTGCTACAGATGTTAAACAGCTGAGGAGTGTTTATACAGTGTTACATATGTTAAACAGCTGAGGAGTGTTTATACTGCGTTACAGATGTTAAACAGTTGAGGAGTGTTTATACTGCATTACATATGTTAAACAGCTGAGGAGTGTTTATACTGTGTTACATATGTTAAACAGCTGAGGAGTGTTTATACTGTTATACAGATGTTAAACAGCTGAGGAGTGTTTATACTGTGTTTCAGATATTAAACAGCTGAGGAGTGTTTATACTGTGCTACAGATGTTAAACAGCTGAGGAGTGTTTATACTGTGTTGCATATTTTAAACTGCTGAGGAGTGTTTATACTGTGTTGCAGATGTTAAACAGCTGAGGAGTGTTTATACTGTGTTACAGATGTTAAACAGCTGAGCAGTGTTTATACTGCATTACATATGTTAAACAGCTGAGGAGTGTTTATACTGCATTACATATGTTAAACAGCTGAGGAGTGTTTATACTGTGTTACATATGTTAAACAGCTGAGGAGTGTTTATAATGCGTTACAGATGTTAAACAGCTGAGGAGTGTTTATACTGCGTTACAGATGTTAAACAGCTGAGGAGTGTTTATAATGCGTTACAGATGTTAAACAGCTGAGGAGTGTTTATACTGCGTTACAGATGTTAAACAGCTGAGGAGTGTTTATACTACATTACATATGTTAAACAGCTGAGGAGTGTTTATACTGTGTTACATATTTTAAACTGCTGAGGAGTGTTTATACTGCATTACAGATGTTAAACAGCTGAGGAGTGTTTATACTGCATTACATATGTTAAACAGCTGAGGAGTGTTTATACTGTGTTACATATTTTAAACTGCTGAGGAGTGTTTATACTGCATTACAGATGTTAAACAGCTGAGGAGTGTTTATACTGTGTTACATATGTTAAACAGCTGAGGAGTGTTTATACTGCGTTACAGATGTTAAACAGCTGAGGAGTGTTTATACAGTGCTACAGATGTTAAACAGCTGAGGAGTGTTTATACAGTGTTACATATGTTAAACAGCTGAGGAGTGTTTATACTGCGTTACAGATGTTAAACAGTTGAGGAGTGTTTATACTGCATTACATATGTTAAACAGCTGAGGAGTGTTTATACTGTGTTACATATGTTAAACAGCTGAGGAGTGTTTATACTGTTATACAGATGTTAAACAGCTGAGGAGTGTTTATACTGTGCTGCAGATGTTAAACAGCTGAGGAGTGTTTATACTGTGTTGCATATTTTAAACTGCTGAGGAGTGTTTATACTGTGTTGCAGATGTTAAACAGCTGAGGAGTGTTTATACTGTGTTACAGATGTTAAACAGCTGAGCAGTGTTTATACTGCATTACATATGTTAAACAGCTGAGGAGTGTTTATACTGCATTACATATGTTAAACAGCTGAGGAGTGTTTATACTGTGTTACATATGTTAAACAGCTGAGGAGTGTTTATACTGCGTTACAGATGTTAAACAGCTGAGGAGTGTTTATACTGCATTACATATGTTAAACAGCTGAGGAGTGTTTATACTGTGTTACATATTTTAAACTGCTGAGGAGTGTTTATACTGCATTACAGATGTTAAACAGCTGAGGAGTGTTTATACTGCATTACATATGTTAAACAGCTGAGGAGTGTTTATACTGTGTTACATATTTTAAACTGCTGAGGAGTGTTTATACTGCATTACAGATGTTAAACAGCTGAGGAGTGTTTATACTGTGTTACATATGTTAAACAGCTGAGGAGTGTTTATACTGCGTTACAGATGTTAAACAGCTGAGGAGTGTTTATACAGTGCTACAGATGTTAAACAGCTGAGGAGTGTTTATAAAGTGTTACATATGTTAAACAGCTGAGGAGTGTTTATACTGCGTTACAGATGTTAAACAGTTGAGGGGTGTTTATACTGCATTACATATGTTAAACAGCTGAGGAGTGTTTATACTGTGTTACATATGTTAAACAGCTGAGGAGTGTTTATACTGCGTTACAGATGTTAAACAGTTGAGGAGTGTTTATACTGCATTACATATGTTAAACAGCTGAGGAGTGTTTATACTGTGTTACATATGTTAAACAGCTGAGGAGTGTTTATACTGTTATACAGATGTTAAACAGCTGAGGAGTGTTTATACTGTGTTACAGATATTAAACAGCTGAGGAGTGTTTATACTGTGCTACAGATGTTAAACAGCTGAGGAGTGTTTATACTGCATTACATATGTTAAACAGCTGAGGAGTGTTTATACTGTGTTACAGATGTTAAACAGCTGAGGAGTGTTTATACTGCATTACATATGTTAAACAGCTGAGGAGTGTTTATAATGTGTTTCATATGTTAAACAGCTGAGGAGTGTTTATACTGTGTTACAGATGTTAAACAGCTGAGGAGTGTTTATACTGTGCTACAGATGTTAAACAGCTGAGGAGTGTTTATACTGTGCTACAGATGTTAAACAGCTGAGGAGTGTTTATACTGTGTTACAGATGTTAAACAGCTGAGCAGTGTTTATACTGTGCTACAGATGTTAAACAGCTGAGGAGTGTTTATACTGCATTACAGATGTTAAACAGCTGAGGAGTGTTTATACTGCATTACATATGTTAAACAGCTGAGGAGTGTTTATACTGTGTTACAGATGTTAAACAGCTGAGGAGTGTTTATACTGCATTACATATGTTAAACAGCTGAGGAGTGTTTATAATGTGTTTCATATGTTAAACAGCTGAGGAGTGTTTATACTGAGGTACAGATGTTAAACAGTTGAGGAGTGTCTATACTGCATTACAGATGTAAAACAGCTGAGGAGTGTTTATACTGCATTACATATGTTAAACAGCTGAGGAGTGTTTATACTGTGTTACATATGTTAAACAGCTGAGGAGTGTTTATACTGCGTTACAGATGTTAAACAGCTGAGGAGTGTTTATACTACATTACATATGTTAAACAGCTGAGGAGTGTTTATACTGTGTTACATATTTTAAACTGCTGAGGAGTGTTTATACTGCATTACAGATGTTAAACAGCTGAGGAGTGTTTATACTGCATTACATATGTTAAACAGCTGAGGAGTGTTTATACTGTGTTACATATTTTAAACTGCTGAGGAGTGTTTATACTGCATTACAGATGTTAAACAGCTGAGGAGTGTTTATACTGTGTTACATATGTTAAACAGCTGAGGAGTGTTTATACTGCGTTACAGATGTTAAACAGCTGAGGAGTATTTATACAGTGCTACAGATGTTAAACAGCTGAGGAGTGTTTATACAGTGTTACATATGTTAAACAGCTGAGGAGTGTTTATACTGCGTTACAGATGTTAAACAGTTGAGGAGTGTTTATACTGCATTACATATGTTAAACAGCTGAGGAGTGTTTATACTGTGTTATATATGTTAAACAGCTGAGGAGTGTTTATACTGTTATACAGATGTTAAACAGCTGAGGAGTGTTTATACTGTGTTACAGATATTAAACAGCTGAGGAGTGTTTATACAGTGTTACATATGTTAAACAGCTGAGGAGTGTTTATACTGCGTTACAGATGTTAAACAGTTGAGGAGTGTTTATACTGCATTACATATGTTAAACAGCTGAGGAGTGTTTATACTGTGTTACATATGTTAAACAGCTGAGGAGTGTTTATACTGTTATACAGATGTTAAACAGCTGAGGAGTGTTTATACTGTGTTTCAGATATTAAACAGCTGAGGAGTGTTTATACTGTGCTACAGATGTTAAACAGCTGAGGAGTGTTTATACTGTGTTGCATATTTTAAACTGCTGAGGAGTGTTTATACTGTGTTGCAGATGTTAAACAGCTGAGGAGTGTTTATACTGTGTTACAGATGTTAAACAGCTGAGCAGTGTTTATACTGCATTACATATGTTAAACAGCTGAGGAGTGTTTATACTGCATTACATATGTTAAACAGCTGAGGAGTGTTTATACTGTGTTACATATGTTAAACAGCTGAGGAGTGTTTATAATGCGTTACAGATGTTAAACAGCTGAGGAGTGTTTATACTGCGTTACAGATGTTAAACAGCTGAGGAGTGTTTATAATGCGTTACAGATGTTAAACAGCTGAGGAGTGTTTATACTGCGTTACAGATGTTAAACAGCTGAGGAGTGTTTATACTACATTACATATGTTAAACAGCTGAGGAGTGTTTATACTGTGTTACATATTTTAAACTGCTGAGGAGTGTTTATACTGCATTACAGATGTTAAACAGCTGAGGAGTGTTTATACTGCATTACATATGTTAAACAGCTGAGGAGTGTTTATACTGTGTTACATATTTTAAACTGCTGAGGAGTGTTTATACTGCATTACAGATGTTAAACAGCTGAGGAGTGTTTATACTGTGTTACATATGTTAAACAGCTGAGGAGTGTTTATACTGCGTTACAGATGTTAAACAGCTGAGGAGTGTTTATACAGTGCTACAGATGTTAAACAGCTGAGGAGTGTTTATACAGTGTTACATATGTTAAACAGCTGAGGAGTGTTTATACTGCGTTACAGATGTTAAACAGTTGAGGAGTGTTTATACTGCATTACATATGTTAAACAGCTGAGGAGTGTTTATACTGTGTTACATATGTTAAACAGCTGAGGAGTGTTTATACTGTTATACAGATGTTAAACAGCTGAGGAGTGTTTATACTGTGTTTCAGATATTAAACAGCTGAGGAGTGTTTATACTGTGCTGCAGATGTTAAACAGCTGAGGAGTGTTTATACTGTGTTGCATATTTTAAACTGCTGAGGAGTGTTTATACTGTGTTGCAGATGTTAAACAGCTGAGGAGTGTTTATACTGTGTTACAGATGTTAAACAGCTGAGCAGTGTTTATACTGCATTACATATGTTAAACAGCTGAGGAGTGTTTATACTGCATTACATATGTTAAACAGCTGAGGAGTGTTTATACTGTGTTACATATGTTAAACAGCTGAGGAGTGTTTATACTGCGTTACAGATGTTAAACAGCTGAGGAGTGTTTATACTGCATTACATATGTTAAACAGCTGAGGAGTGTTTATACTGTGTTACATATTTTAAACTGCTGAGGAGTGTTTATACTGCATTACAGATGTTAAACAGCTGAGGAGTGTTTATACTGCATTACATATGTTAAACAGCTGAGGAGTGTTTATACTGTGTTACATATTTTAAACTGCTGAGGAGTGTTTATACTGCATTACAGATGTTAAACAGCTGAGGAGTGTTTATACTGTGTTACATATGTTAAACAGCTGAGGAGTGTTTATACTGCGTTACAGATGTTAAACAGCTGAGGAGTGTTTATACAGTGCTACAGATGTTAAACAGCTGAGGAGTGTTTATAAAGTGTTACATATGTTAAACAGCTGAGGAGTGTTTATACTGCGTTACAGATGTTAAACAGTTGAGGGGTGTTTATACTGCATTACATATGTTAAACAGCTGAGGAGTGTTTATACTGTGTTACATATGTTAAACAGCTGAGGAGTGTTTATACTGTTATACAGATGTTAAACAGCTGAGGAGTGTTTATACTGTGTTACAGTTGTTAAACTGCTGAGGAGTGTTTATACTGTGTTACATATGTTAAACAGCTGAGGAGTGTTTATACTGCATTACATATGTTAAACAGCTGAGGAGTGTTTATACTGTGTTACATATTTTAAACTGCTGAGGAGTGTTTATACTGCATTACAGATGTTAAACAGCTGAGGAGTGTTTATACTGTGCTACAGATGTTAAACAGTTGAAGAGTGTTTATACTGTGTTACATATGTTAAACTGCTGAGGAGTGTTTATACTGCATTACAGATGTTAAACAGCTGAGGAGTGTTTATACTGCATTACATATGTTAAACAGCTGAGGAGTGTTTATACTGTGTTACATATGTTAAACAGCTGAGGAGTGTTTATACTGCGTTACAGATGTTAAACAGCTGAGGAGTGTTTATACAGCATTACATATGTTAAACAGCTGAGAAGTGTTTATACTGTGTTACATATATTAAACTGCTGAGGAGTGTTTATACTGCATTACAGATGTTAAACAGCTGAGGAGTGTTTATACTGCATTACATATGTTAAACAGCTGAGGAGTGTTTATACTGTGTTACAGATATTAAACAGCTGAGGAGTGTTTATACTGTGCTACAGATGTTAAACAGCTGAGGAGTGTTTATACTGCATTACATATGTTAAACAGCTGAGGAGTGTTTATACTGTGTTACAGATGTTAAACAGCTGAGGAGTGTTTATACTGCATTACATATGTTAAACAGCTGAGGAGTGTTTATAATGTGTTTCATATGTTAAACAGCTGAGGAGTGTTTATACTGTGTTACAGATGTTAAACAGCTGAGGAGTGTTTATACTGTGCTACAGATGTTAAACAGCTGAGGAGTGTTTATACTGTGCTACAGATGTTAAACAGCTGAGGAGTGTTTATACTGTGTTACAGATGTTAAACAGCTGAGCAGTGTTTATACTGTGCTACAGATGTTAAACAGCTGAGGAGTGTTTATACTGCATTACAGATGTTAAACAGCTGAGGAGTGTTTATACTGCGTTACAGATGTTAAACAGTTGAGGAGTGTTTATACTGCATTACATATGTTAAACAGCTGAGGAGTGTTTATACTGTGTTATATATGTTAAACAGCTGAGGAGTGTTTATACTGTTATACAGATGTTAAACAGCTGAGGAGTGTTTATACTGTGTTACAGATATTAAACAGCTGAGGAGTGTTTATACAGTGTTACATATGTTAAACAGCTGAGGAGTGTTTATACTGCGTTACAGATGTTAAACAGTTGAGGAGTGTTTATACTGCATTACATATGTTAAACAGCTGAGGAGTGTTTATACTGTGTTACATATGTTAAACAGCTGAGGAGTGTTTATACTGTTATACAGATGTTAAACAGCTGAGGAGTGTTTATACTGTGTTTCAGATATTAAACAGCTGAGGAGTGTTTATACTGTGCTACAGATGTTAAACAGCTGAGGAGTGTTTATACTGTGTTGCATATTTTAAACTGCTGAGGAGTGTTTATACTGTGTTGCAGATGTTAAACAGCTGAGGAGTGTTTATACTGTGTTACAGATGTTAAACAGCTGAGCAGTGTTTATACTGCATTACATATGTTAAACAGCTGAGGAGTGTTTATACTGCATTACATATGTTAAACAGCTGAGGAGTGTTTATACTGTGTTACATATGTTAAACAGCTGAGGAGTGTTTATAATGCGTTACAGATGTTAAACAGCTGAGGAGTGTTTATACTGCGTTACAGATGTTAAACAGCTGAGGAGTGTTTATAATGCGTTACAGATGTTAAACAGCTGAGGAGTGTTTATACTGCGTTACAGATGTTAAACAGCTGAGGAGTGTTTATACTACATTACATATGTTAAACAGCTGAGGAGTGTTTATACTGTGTTACATATTTTAAACTGCTGAGGAGTGTTTATACTGCATTACAGATGTTAAACAGCTGAGGAGTGTTTATACTGCATTACATATGTTAAACAGCTGAGGAGTGTTTATACTGTGTTACATATTTTAAACTGCTGAGGAGTGTTTATACTGCATTACAGATGTTAAACAGCTGAGGAGTGTTTATACTGTGTTACATATGTTAAACAGCTGAGGAGTGTTTATACTGCGTTACAGATGTTAAACAGCTGAGGAGTGTTTATACAGTGCTACAGATGTTAAACAGCTGAGGAGTGTTTATACAGTGTTACATATGTTAAACAGCTGAGGAGTGTTTATACTGCGTTACAGATGTTAAACAGTTGAGGAGTGTTTATACTGCATTACATATGTTAAACAGCTGAGGAGTGTTTATACTGTGTTACATATGTTAAACAGCTGAGGAGTGTTTATACTGTTATACAGATGTTAAACAGCTGAGGAGTGTTTATACTGTGTTTCAGATATTAAACAGCTGAGGAGTGTTTATACTGTGCTGCAGATGTTAAACAGCTGAGGAGTGTTTATACTGTGTTGCATATTTTAAACTGCTGAGGAGTGTTTATACTGTGTTGCAGATGTTAAACAGCTGAGGAGTGTTTATACTGTGTTACAGATGTTAAACAGCTGAGCAGTGTTTATACTGCATTACATATGTTAAACAGCTGAGGAGTGTTTATACTGCATTACATATGTTAAACAGCTGAGGAGTGTTTATACTGTGTTACATATGTTAAACAGCTGAGGAGTGTTTATACTGCGTTACAGATGTTAAACAGCTAAGGAGTGTTTATACTGCATTACATATGTTAAACAGCTGAGGAGTGTTTATACTGTGTTACATATTTTAAACTGCTGAGGAGTGTTTATACTGCATTACAGATGTTAAACAGCTGAGGAGTGTTTATACTGCATTACATATGTTAAACAGCTGAGGAGTGTTTATACTGTGTTACATATTTTAAACTGCTGAGGAGTGTTTATACTGCATTACAGATGTTAAACAGCTGAGGAGTGTTTATACTGTGTTACATATGTTAAACAGCTGAGGAGTGTTTATACTGCGTTACAGATGTTAAACAGCTGAGGAGTGTTTATACAGTGCTACAGATGTTAAACAGCTGAGGAGTGTTTATAAAGTGTTACATATGTTAAACAGCTGAGGAGTGTTTATACTGCGTTACAGATGTTAAACAGTTGAGGGGTGTTTATACTGCATTACATATGTTAAACAGCTGAGGAGTGTTTATACTGTGTTACATATGTTAAACAGCTGAGGAGTGTTTATACTGTTATACAGATGTTAAACAGCTGAGGAGTGTTTATACTGTGTTACAGTTGTTAAACTGCTGAGGAGTGTTTATACTGTGTTACATATGTTAAACAGCTGAGGAGTGTTTATACTGCATTACATATGTTAAACAGCTGAGGAGTGTTTATACTGTGTTACATATTTTAAACTGCTGAGGAGTGTTTATACTGCATTACAGATGTTAAACAGCTGAGGAGTGTTTATACTGTGCTACAGATGTTAAACAGTTGAAGAGTGTTTATACTGTGTTACATATGTTAAACTGCTGAGGAGTGTTTATACTGCATTACAGATGTTAAACAGCTGAGGAGTGTTTATACTGCATTACATATGTTAAACAGCTGAGGAGTGTTTATACTGTGTTACATATGTTAAACAGCTGAGGAGTGTTTATACTGCGTTACAGATGTTAAACAGCTGAGGAGTGTTTATACAGCATTACATATGTTAAACAGCTGAGAAGTGTTTATACTGTGTTACATATATTAAACTGCTGAGGAGTGTTTATACTGCATTACAGATGTTAAACAGCTGAGGAGTGTTTATACTGCATTACATATGTTAAACAGCTGAGGAGTGTTTATACTGTGTTACAGATATTAAACAGCTGAGGAGTGTTTATACTGTGCTACAGATGTTAAACAGCTGAGGAGTGTTTATACTGCATTACATATGTTAAACAGCTGAGGAGTGTTTATACTGTGTTACAGATGTTAAACAGCTGAGGAGTGTTTATACTGCATTACATATGTTAAACAGCTGAGGAGTGTTTATAATGTGTTTCATATGTTAAACAGCTGAGGAGTGTTTATACTGTGTTACAGATGTTAAACAGCTGAGGAGTGTTTATACTGTGCTACAGATGTTAAACAGCTGAGGAGTGTTTATACTGTGCTACAGATGTTAAACAGCTGAGGAGTGTTTATACTGTGTTACAGATGTTAAACAGCTGAGCAGTGTTTATACTGTGCTACAGATGTTAAACAGCTGAGGAGTGTTTATACTGCATTACAGATGTTAAACAGCTGAGGAGTGTTTATACTGCATTACATATGTTAAACAGCTGAGGAGTGTTTATACTGTGTTACAGATGTTAAACAGCTGAGGAGTGTTTATACTGCATTACATATGTTAAACAGCTGAGGAGTGTTTATAATGTGTTTCATATGTTAAACAGCTGAGGAGTGTTTATACTGAGGTACAGATGTTAAACAGTTGAGGAGTGTCTATACTGCATTACAGATGTAAAACAGCTGAGGAGTGTTTATACTGCATTACATATGTTAAACAGCTGAGGAGTGTTTATACTGTGTTACATATGTTAAACAGCTGAGGAGTGTTTATACTGCGTTACAGATGTTAAACAGCTGAGGAGTGTTTATACTACATTACATATGTTAAACAGCTGAGGAGTGTTTATACTGTGTTACATATTTTAAACTGCTGAGGAGTGTTTATACTGCATTACAGATGTTAAACAGCTGAGGAGTGTTTATACTGCATTACATATGTTAAACAGCTGAGGAGTGTTTATACTGTGTTACATATTTTAAACTGCTGAGGAGTGTTTATACTGCATTACAGATGTTAAACAGCTGAGGAGTGTTTATACTGTGTTACATATGTTAAACAGCTGAGGAGTGTTTATACTGCGTTACAGATGTTAAACAGCTAAGGAGTATTTATACAGTGCTACAGATGTTAAACAGCTGAGGAGTGTTTATACAGTGTTACATATGTTAAACAGCTGAGGAGTGTTTATACTGCGTTACAGATGTTAAACAGTTGAGGAGTGTTTATACTGCATTACATATGTTAAACAGCTGAGGAGTGTTTATACTGTGTTATATATGTTAAACAGCTGAGGAGTGTTTATACTGTTATACAGATGTTAAACAGCTGAGGAGTGTTTATACTGTGTTACAGATATTAAACAGCTGAGGAGTGTTTATACTGTGCTACAGATGTTAAACAGCTGAGGAGTGTTTATACTGTGTTACAGATGTTAAACAGCTGAGGAGTGTTTATACTGTGCTACAGATGTTAAACAGCTGAGGAGTGTTTATACTGTGTTACAGATGTTAAACAGCTGAGGAGTGTTTATACTGCGTTACAGATGTTAAACAGCTGAGGAGTGTTTATACTGCATTACATATGTTAAACAGCTGAGGAGTGTTTATACTGTGTTACATATTTTAAACTGCTGAGGAGTGTTTATACTGCATTACAGATGTTAAACAGCTGAGGAGTGTTTATACTGCATTACATATGTTAAACAGCTGAGGAGTGTTTATACTGTGTTACAGATATTAAACAGCTGAGGAGTGTTTATACTGTGCTACAGATGTTAAACAGCTGAGGAGTGTTTATACTGTGTTACAGATGTTAAACAGCTGAGGAGTGTTTATACTGTGCTACAGATTTTAAACAGCTGAGGAGTGTTTATACTGTGCTACAGATGTTAAACAGCTGAGGGGATTTATACTGTGTTACAGATGTTAAACAGCTGAGCAGTGTTTTTACTGTGCTACAGATGTTAAACAGCTGAGGAGTGTTTATACTGCATTACAGATGTTAAACAGCTGAGGAGTGTTTATACTGCATTACATATGTTAAACAGCTGAGGAGTGTTTATACTGAGGTACAGATGTTAAACAGTTGAGGAGTGTCTATACTGCATTACAGATGTAAAACAGCTGAGGAGTGTTTATACTGTGTTACAGTTGTTAAACTGCTGAGGAGTGTTTATACTGTGTTACATATGTTAAACAGCTGAGGAGTGTTTATACTGTGTTACATATTTTAAACTGCTGAGGAGTGTTTATACTGCATTACAGATGTTAAACAGCTGAGGAGTGTTTATACTGCATTACATATGTTAAACAGCTGAGGAGTGTTTATACTGTGTTAAATATGTTAAACTGCTGAGGAGTGTTTATACTGCATTACAGATGTTAAACAGCTGAGGAGTGTTTATATTGCATTACATATGTTAAACAGCTGAGGAGTGTTTATACTGTGTTACATATGTTAAACAGCTGAGGAGTGTTTATACTGCGTTACAGATGTTAAACAGCTGAGGAGTGTTTATACAGCATTACATATGTTAAACAGCTGAGGAGTGTTTATACTGTGTTACATATATTAAACTGCTGAGGAGTGTTTATACTGCATTACAGATGTTAAACAGCTGAGGAGTGTTTATACTGCATTACATATGTTAAACAGCTGAGGAGTGTTTATACTGTGTTACAGATATTAAACAGCTGAGGAGTGTTTATACTGTGCTACAGATGTTAAACAGCTGAGGAGTGTTTATACTGTGTTACAGATGTTAAACAGCTGAGGAGAGTTTATACTGTGCTACAGATGTTAAACAGCTGAGGAGTGTTTATACTGTGTTACATATTTTAAACAGCTGAGCAGTGTTTATACTGCATTACATATGTTAAACAGCTGAGGAGTGTTTATACTGCATTACATATGTTAAACAGCAGAGGAGTGTTTATACTGTGTTACATATGTTAAACAGCTGAGGAGTGTTTATACTGCGTTACAGATGTTAAACAGCTGAGGAGTGTTTATACTGCATTACATATGTTAAACAGCTGAGGAGTGTTTATACTGTGTTACATATTTTAAACTGCTGAGGAGTGTTTATACTGCATTACAGATGTTAAACAGCTGAGGAGTGTTTATACTGCATTACATATGTTAAACAGCTGAGGAGTGTTTATACTGTGTTACAGATATTAAACAGCTGAGGAGTGTTTATACTGTGCTACAGATGTTAAACAGCTGAGGAGTGTTTATACTGTGTTACAGATGTTAAACAGCTGAGGAGAGTTTATACTGTGCTACAGATGTTAAACAGCTGAGGAGTGTTTATACTGTGTTACATATGTTAAACAGCTGAGCAGTGTTTATACTGCATTACATATGTTAAACAGCTGAGGAGTGTTTATACTGTGTTACATATTTTAAACTGCTGAGGAGTGTTTATACTGCATTACAGATGTTAAACAGCTGAGGAGTGTTTATACTGCATTACATATGTTAAACAGCTGAGGAGTGTTTATACTGTGTTACATATTTTAAACTGCTGAGGAGTGTTTATACTGCATTACAGATGTTAAACAGCTGAGGAGTGTTTATACTGTGTTACATATGTTAAACAGCTGAGGAGTGTTTATACTGCGTTACAGATGTTAAACAGCTGAGGAGTGTTTATACAGTGCTACAGATGTTAAACAGCTGAGGAGTGTTTATACAGTGTTACATATGTTAAACAGCTGAGGAGTGTTTATACTGCGTTACAGATGTTAAACAGTTGAGGAGTGTTTATACTGCATTACATATGTTAAACAGCTGAGGAGTGTTTATACTGTGTTACATATGTTAAACAGCTGAGGAGTGTTTATACTGTTATACAGATGTTAAACAGCTGAGGAGTGTTTATACTGTGTTTCAGATATTAAACAGCTGAGGAGTGTTTATACTGTGCTGCAGATGTTAAACAGCTGAGGAGTGTTTATACTGTGTTGCATATTTTAAACTGCTGAGGAGTGTTTATACTGTGTTGCAGATGTTAAACAGCTGAGGAGTGTTTATACTGTGTTACAGATGTTAAACAGCTGAGCAGTGTTTATACTGCATTACATATGTTAAACAGCTGAGGAGTGTTTATACTGCATTACATATGTTAAACAGCTGAGGAGTGTTTATACTGTGTTACATATGTTAAACAGCTGAGGAGTGTTTATACTGCGTTACAGATGTTAAACAGCTGAGGAGTGTTTATACTGCATTACATATGTTAAACAGCTGAGGAGTGTTTATACTGTGTTACATATTTTAAACTGCTGAGGAGTGTTTATACTGCATTACAGATGTTAAACAGCTGAGGAGTGTTTATACTGCATTACATATGTTAAACAGCTGAGGAGTGTTTATACTGTGTTACATATTTTAAACTGCTGAGGAGTGTTTATACTGCATTACAGATGTTAAACAGCTGAGGAGTGTTTATACTGTGTTACATATGTTAAACAGCTGAGGAGTGTTTATACTGCGTTACAGATGTTAAACAGCTGAGGAGTGTTTATACAGTGCTACAGATGTTAAACAGCTGAGGAGTGTTTATAAAGTGTTACATATGTTAAACAGCTGAGGAGTGTTTATACTGCGTTACAGATGTTAAACAGTTGAGGGGTGTTTATACTGCATTACATATGTTAAACAGCTGAGGAGTGTTTATACTGTGTTACATATGTTAAACAGCTGAGGAGTGTTTATACTGTTATACAGATGTTAAACAGCTGAGGAGTGTTTATACTGTGTTACAGTTGTTAAACTGCTGAGGAGTGTTTATACTGTGTTACATATGTTAAACAGCTGAGGAGTGTTTATACTGCATTACATATGTTAAACAGCTGAGGAGTGTTTATACTGTGTTACATATTTTAAACTGCTGAGGAGTGTTTATACTGCATTACAGATGTTAAACAGCTGAGGAGTGTTTATACTGTGCTACAGATGTTAAACAGTTGAAGAGTGTTTATACTGTGTTACATATGTTAAACTGCTGAGGAGTGTTTATACTGCATTACAGATGTTAAACAGCTGAGGAGTGTTTATACTGCATTACATATGTTAAACAGCTGAGGAGTGTTTATACTGTGTTACATATGTTAAACAGCTGAGGAGTGTTTATACTGCGTTACAGATGTTAAACAGCTGAGGAGTGTTTATACAGCATTACATATGTTAAACAGCTGAGAAGTGTTTATACTGTGTTACATATATTAAACTGCTGAGGAGTGTTTATACTGCATTACAGATGTTAAACAGCTGAGGAGTGTTTATACTGCATTACATATGTTAAACAGCTGAGGAGTGTTTATACTGTGTTACAGATATTAAACAGCTGAGGAGTGTTTATACTGTGCTACAGATGTTAAACAGCTGAGGAGTGTTTATACTGCATTACATATGTTAAACAGCTGAGGAGTGTTTATACTGTGTTACAGATGTTAAACAGCTGAGGAGTGTTTATACTGCATTACATATGTTAAACAGCTGAGGAGTGTTTATAATGTGTTTCATATGTTAAACAGCTGAGGAGTGTTTATACTGTGTTACAGATGTTAAACAGCTGAGGAGTGTTTATACTGTGCTACAGATGTTAAACAGCTGAGGAGTGTTTATACTGTGCTACAGATGTTAAACAGCTGAGGAGTGTTTATACTGTGTTACAGATGTTAAACAGCTGAGCAGTGTTTATACTGTGCTACAGATGTTAAACAGCTGAGGAGTGTTTATACTGCATTACAGATGTTAAACAGCTGAGGAGTGTTTATACTGCATTACATATGTTAAACAGCTGAGGAGTGTTTATACTGTGTTACAGATGTTAAACAGCTGAGGAGTGTTTATACTGCATTACATATGTTAAACAGCTGAGGAGTGTTTATAATGTGTTTCATATGTTAAACAGCTGATGAGTGTTTATACTGAGGTACAGATGTTAAACAGTTGAGGAGTGTCTATACTGCATTACAGATGTAAAACAGCTGAGGAGTGTTTATACTGCATTACATATGTTAAACAGCTGAGGAGTGTTTATACTGTGTTACATATGTTAAACAGCTGAGGAGTGTTTATACTGCGTTACAGATGTTAAACAGCTGAGGAGTGTTTATACTACATTACATATGTTAAACAGCTGAGGAGTGTTTATACTGTGTTACATATTTTAAACTGCTGAGGAGTGTTTATACTGCATTACAGATGTTAAACAGCTGAGGAGTGTTTATACTGCATTACATATGTTAAACAGCTGAGGAGTGTTTATACTGTGTTACATATTTTAAACTGCTGAGGAGTGTTTATACTGCATTACAGATGTTAAACAGCTGAGGAGTGTTTATACTGTGTTACATATGTTAAACAGCTGAGGAGTGTTTATACTGCGTTACAGATGTTAAACAGCTGAGGAGTATTTATACAGTGCTACAGATGTTAAACAGCTGAGGAGTGTTTATACAGTGTTACATATGTTAAACAGCTGAGGAGTGTTTATACTGCGTTACAGATGTTAAACAGTTGAGGAGTGTTTATACTGCATTACATATGTTAAACAGCTGAGGAGTGTTTATACTGTGTTATATATGTTAAACAGCTGAGGAGTGTTTATACTGTTATACAGATGTTAAACAGCTGAGGAGTGTTTATACTGTGTTACAGATATTAAACAGCTGAGGAGTTTTTATACTGTGCTACAGATGTTAAACAGCTGAGGAGTGTTTATACTGTGTTACAGATGTTAAACAGCTGAGGAGTGTTTATACTGTGCTACAGATGTTAAACAGCTGAGGAGTGTTTATACTGTGTTACAGATGTTAAACAGCTGAGGAGTGTTTATACTGCGTTACAGATGTTAAACAGCTGAGGAGTGTTTATACTGCATTACATATGTTAAACAGCTGAGGAGTGTTTATACTGTGTTACATATTTTAAACTGCTGAGGAGTGTTTATACTGCATTACAGATGTTAAACAGCTGAGGAGTGTTTATACTGCATTACATATGTTAAACAGCTGAGGAGTGTTTATACTGTGTTACAGATATTAAACAGCTGAGGAGTGTTTATACTGTGCTACAGATGTTAAACAGCTGAGGAGTGTTTATACTGTGTTACAGATGTTAAACAGCTGAGGAGTGTTTATACTGTGCTACATATTTTAAACAGCTGAGGAGTGTTTATACTGTGCTACAGATGTTAAACAGCTGAGGGGATTTATACTGTGTTACAGATGTTAAACAGCTGAGCAGTGTTTTTACTGTGCTACAGATGTTAAACAGCTGAGGAGTGTTTATACTGCATTACAGATGTTAAACAGCTGAGGAGTGTTTATACTGCATTACATATGTTAAACAGCTGAGGAGTGTTTATACTGAGGTACAGATGTTAAACAGTTGAGGAGTGTCTATACTGCATTACAGATGTAAAACAGCTGAGGAGTGTTTATACTGTGTTACAGTTGTTAAACTGCTGAGGAGTGTTTATACTGTGTTACATATGTTAAACAGCTGAGGAGTGTTTATACTGTGTTACATATTTTAAACTGCTGAGGAGTGTTTATACTGCATTACAGATGTTAAACAGCTGAGGAGTGTTTATACTGCATTACATATGTTAAACAGCTGAGGAGTGTTTATACTGTGTTAAATATGTTAAACTGCTGAGGAGTGTTTATACTGCATTACAGATGTTAAACAGCTGAGGAGTGTTTATATTGCATTACATATGTTAAACAGCTGAGGAGTGTTTATACTGTGTTACATATGTTAAACAGCTGAGGAGTGTTTATACTGCGTTACAGATGTTAAACAGCTGAGGAGTGTTTATACAGCATTACATATGTTAAACAGCTGAGGAGTGTTTATACTGTGTTACATATATTAAACTGCTGAGGAGTGTTTATACTGCATTACAGATGTTAAACAGCTGAGGAGTGTTTATACTGCATTACATATGTTAAACAGCTGAGGAGTGTTTATACTGTGTTACAGATATTAAACAGCTGAGGAGTGTTTATACTGTGCTACAGATGTTAAACAGCTGAGGAGTGTTTATACTGTGTTACAGATGTTAAACAGCTGAGGAGAGTTTATACTGTGCTACAGATGTTAAACAGCTGAGGAGTGTTTATACTGTGTTACATATTTTAAACAGCTGAGCAGTGTTTATACTGCATTACATATGTTAAACAGCTGAGGAGTGTTTATACTGCATTACATATGTTAAACAGCAGAGGAGTGTTTATACTGTGTTACATATGTTAAACAGCTGAGGAGTGTTTATACTGCGTTACAGATGTTAAACAGCTGAGGAGTGTTTATACTGCATTACATATGTTAAACAGCTGAGGAGTGTTTATACTGTGTTACATATTTTAAACTGCTGAGGAGTGTTTATACTGCATTACAGATGTTAAACAGCTGAGGAGTGTTTATACTGCATTACATATGTTAAACAGCTGAGGAGTGTTTATACTGTGTTACAGATATTAAACAGCTGAGGAGTGTTTATACTGTGCTACAGATGTTAAACAGCTGAGGAGTGTTTATACTGTGTTACAGATGTTAAACAGCTGAGGAGAGTTTATACTGTGCTACAGATGTTAAACAGCTGAGGAGTGTTTATACTGTGTTACATATGTTAAACAGCTGAGCAGTGTTTATACTGCATTACATATGTTAAACAGCTGAGGAGTGTTTATACTGCATTACATATGTTAAACAGCAGAGGAGTGTTTATACTGTGTTACATATGTTAAACAGCTGAGGAGTGTTTATACTGCGTTACAGATGTTAAACAGCTGAGGAGTGTTTATACTGCATTACATATGTTAAACAGCTGAGGAGTGTTTATACTGTGTTACATATTTTAAACTGCTGAGGAGTGTTTATACTGCATTACAGATGTTAAACAGCTGAGGAGTGTTTATACTGTGTTACAGATGTTAACAGCTGAGGGGTGTTTATAGGGCGCAACAGATGTTAAACAGCTGAGGAGTGTTTATACTGTGTTACAGATGTTAAACAGCTGAGGAGTGTTTATACTGTGCTACATATATTAAACAGCCGAGGAGTGTTTATACTGTGTTACAGATGTTAAACAGCTGAGGCGTGTTTATATTGTGTTACAGATGTTAAACAGCTGAGGAGTGTTTATACTGTGTTACAGATGTTAAACAGCTGAGAAGTGTTTATACTGTGCTACATATATTAAACAGCCGAGGAGTGTTTATACTGTGTTACAGATGTTATACAGCTGAGGATTTTTTATACTGTGTTACAGATGTTAAACAGCTGATGAGTGTTTATACTGTGTTACAGATGTTAAACAGCTGAGGAGTATTTATACTGCATTACCGATGTTAAAGCTGGGGAGTGTTTATACTCTGTTACAGATGTTAAACAGCTGAGGAGTGTTTATACTGTGTTAGAGATGTTAAACAGCTGAGGAGTGTTTATACTGCATTAAAGATGTTAACAGCTAAGGAGGGTTTATACTGTGTTACAGATGTTACAGCTGAGGAGTGTTTATACTGTGTTACAGATGTTAAACAGCAGAGGAGTTTTTATACTGTGCTACAGATGTTAAACAGCTGAGGAGTGTTTATACTGCGTTACATATATTAAACAGCTGTGGAGTGTTTATACTGTGTTACAGATGTTAAACATCTGAGGAGTGTTTATACTGTGCTACAGCTATTAAACAGCTGAGGCGTGTTTATACTGCATTACAGATGTTAAACAGCTGAGGAGTGTTTATACTGTTTTACAGATGTTAAACAGCTGAGGAGTGTTTATACTGTGCTACAGATGTTAAACAGCTGAGGAGTTTTTATACTGTGCTACAGATATTAAACAGCTGAGGAGTGTTTATACTGCATTACAGATGTTAACAGCTGAGGAGTGTTTATACTGTGTTACAGATGTTAAACAGCTGAGGATTGTTTATACTGCATTACATATGTTAAACAGCTGAGGAGTGTTTATACTTTTTTACAGATGTTAAACAGCTGAGGAGTGTTTATACTGTGCTACAGATGTTAAACAGCTGAGGAGTGTTAATACTGTGCAACATATATTAAACAGCTGAGAAGTGTATATACTGCATTACAGATGTTATACAGCTGAGGAGTATTTATACTGTGTTACAGATGTTAAACAGCTGAGGAGTGTTTATAGGGCGCAACAGATGTTAAACAGCTGAGGAGTGTTTATACAGTGTTACAGATGTTAAACAGCGGAGGCGTGTTTATATTGTGTTACAGATGTTAAACAACTGAGGAGTGTTTATACTGTGTTACAGATGTTAAACAGCTGAGGAGTGTTTATACTTTGCTACATATATTAAACAGCTTGGAAGTGTTTATACAGCGTTACAGATGATATACAGCTGAGGATTTTTTATACTGTGTTACAGATGTTAAACAGCTGAGGAGTATTTATACTGCATTACCGATGTTAAAGCTGGGGAGTGTTTATACTGTGTTACAGATGTTAAGCAGCTGAGGAGTGTTTATACTGCATTACAGATGTTAACAGCTGAGGAGGGTTTATACTGTGTTACAGATGTTAACAGCTGAGGAGTGTTTATACTGTGTTACAGATGTTAAACAGCTGAGGAGTTTTTATACTGTGTTACAGATGCTAAACAGCTGAGGAGTGTTTATACTGTGTTAGAGATGTTAAACAGCTGAGGAGTGTTTATACTGCATTAAAGATGTTAACAGCTGAGGAGGGTTTATACTGTGTTACAGATGTTAACAGCTGAGGAGTGTTTATACTGTGTTACAGATGTTAAACAGCTGAGGAGTTTTTATACTGTGCTACAGATGTTAAACAGCTGAGGAGTGTTTATACTGCGTTACATATATTAAACAGCTGTGGAGTGTTTATACTGTGTTACAGATGTTAAATATCTGAGGAGTGTTTATACTGTGCTACAGATATTAAACAGATGAGGCGTGTTTATACTGCATAACAGATGTTAAACAGCTGAGGAGTGTTTATACTGTTTTACAGATGTTAAACAGCTGAGGAGTGTTTATACTGTGCTACTGATGTTAAACAGCTGAGGAGTGTTTATACTGTGCTACAGATATTAAACAGCTGAGGAGTGTTTATACTGCATTACAGATGTTAACAGCTGAGGAGTGTTTATACTGTGTTACAGATGTTAAAAAAGCTGAGGATTGTTTATACTGCATTACATATGTTAAACAGCTGAGGAGTGTTTATACTGTGCTACAGATGTTAAACAGCTGAGGAGTGTTTATACTGTGCAACAGATATTAAACAGCTGAGGAGTGTTTATACTGCATTACAGATGTTATACAGCTGAGGAGTATTTATACTGTGTTACAGATGTGAAACAGGTGAGGAGTGTTTTTAGGGCGCAACAGATGTTAAACAGCTGAGGAGTGTTTATACTGTGTTACAGATGTTAAAAAGCTGAGGATTGTTTATACTGCATTACATATGTTAAACAGCTGAGGAGTGTTTATACTTTTTTACAGATGTTAAACAGCTGAGGAGTGTTTATACTGTGCTACAGATGTTAAACATCTGAGGAGTGTTTATACTGTGTTACAGATGTTAAACAGCTGAGGTGTGTTTATACTGCGTTACATATGTTAAACAGCTGAGGATTGTTTATACTGTGCTATATATATTAAACAGATGAGGAGTGTTTATACTGCATTACATATGTTAAACAGCTGAGGAGTATTTATACTGTGTTACATATGTTAAACAGCTGAGGAGTATTTATACTGCATTACAGATGTTAAACAGCTGAGTAGTGTTTATACTGTGTTACAGATGTTAAACAGCTGAGGAGTTTTTATACTGTGTTTCATATCTTAAACAGCTGAGGAGTGTTTATACTGTGCTACAGATGTTAAACAGCTGAGGAGTGTTTATACTGCATTACAGATGTTAAACAGCTGAGGAGTGTTTACACTGTGTTACAGATATTAAACAGCTGAGGAGTGTTTATACTGTGCTACATATATTAAACAGCCGAGGAGTGTTTATACTGTATTACAGATGTTAAACAGCTGAGGCGTGTTTATACTGCATTACAGATGTTAAACAGCTGAGGAGTGTTTATACTGTGTTACAGATGTTAAACAGCTGAGGAGTGTTTATACTGTGCTACATATATTAAACAGCCGAGGAGTGTTTATACTGTGTTACAGATGTTAAACAGCTGAGGTGTGTTTATATTGTGTTACAGATGTTAAACAGCGGAGGAGTGTTTATACTGTGTTACAGATGTTAAACAGCTGAGGATTGTTTATACTGTGCTACATATATTAAACAGCTTAGACGTGTTTATACAGCGTTACAGATGTTAAAAAGCTGAGGAGTGTTTATACTGTGTTACAGATGTTAAACAGCTGAGGAGTGTTTATACTGTGTTACATATGTTAAACAGCTGTGGAGTGTTTATACTGTGTTACAGATGTTAAACAGCTGAGGATTGTTTATACTGCATTACATATGTTAAACAGCTGAGGAGTGTTTATACTTTTTTACAGATGTTAAACAGCTGAGGAGTGTTTATACTGTGCTACAGATGTTAAACAGCTGAGGAGTGTTTATACTGTGCAACAGATATTAAACAGCTGAGGAGTGTATATACTGCATTACAGATGTTATACAGCTGAGGAGTATTTATACTGTGTTACAGATGTTAAACAGCTGAGGGGTGTTTATAGGGCGCAACAGATGTTAAACAGCTGAGGAGTGTTTATACTGTGTTACAGATGTTAAACAGCTGAGGAGTGTTTATACTGTGCTACATATATTAAACAGCCGAGGAGTGTTTATACTGTGTTACAGATGTTAAACAGCTGAGGCATGTTTATATTGTGTTACAGATGTTAAACAGCTGAGGAGTGTTTATACTGTGTTACAGATGTTAAACAGCTGAGAAGTGTTTATACTGTGCTACATATATTAAACAGCCGAGGAGTGTTTATACTGTGTTACAGATGTTATACAGCTGAGGATTTTTTATACTGTGTTACAGATGTTAAACAGCTGATGAGTGTTTATACTGTGTTACAGATGTTAAACAGCTGAGGAGTATTTATACTGCATTACCGATGTTAAAGCTGGGGAGTGTTTATACTCTGTTACAGATGTTAAACAGCTGAGGAGTGTTTATACTGTGTTAGAGATGTTAAACAGCTGAGGAGTGTTTATACTGCATTAAAGATGTTAACAGCTAAGGAGGGTTTATACTGTGTTACAGATGTTACAGCTGAGGAGTGTTTATACTGTGTTACAGATGTTAAACAGCTGAGGAGTTTTTATACTGTGCTACAGATGTTAAACAGCTGAGGAGTGTTTATACTGCGTTACATATATTAAACAGCTGTGGAGTGTTTATACTGTGTTACAGATGTTAAACATCTGAGGAGTGTTTATACTGTGCTACAGATATTAAACAGCTGAGGCGTGTTTATACTGCATTACAGATGTTAAACAGCTGAGGAGTGTTTATACTGTTTTACAGATGTTAAACAGCTGAGGAGTGTTTATACTGCGTTACATATATTAAACAGCTGTGGAGTGTTTATACTGTGTTACAGATGTTAAATATCTGAGGAGTGTTTATACTGTGCTACAGATATTAAACAGATGAGGCGTGTTTATACTGCATAACAGATGTTAAACAGCTGAGGAGTGTTTATACTGTTTTACAGATGTTAAACAGCTGAGGAGTGTTTATACTGTGCTACAGATGTTAAACAGCTGAGGAGTGTTTATACTGTGCTACAGATATTAAACAGCTGAGGAGTGTTTATACTGCATTACAGATGTTAACAGCTGAGGAGTGTTTATACTGTGTTACAGATGTTAAAAAGCTGAGGATTGTTTATACTGCATTACATATGTTAAACAGCTGAGGAGTGTTTATACTTTTTTACAGATGTTAAACAGCTGAGGAGTGTTTATACTGTGCTACAGATGTTAAACAGCTGAGGAGTGTTTATACTGTGCAACATATATTAAACAGCTGAGGAGTGTTTATACTGCATTACAGATGTTATACAGCTGAGGAGTATTTATACTGTGTTACAGATGTGAAACAGGTGAGGAGTGTTTTTAGGGCGCAACAGATGTTAAACAGCTGAGGAGTGTTTATACTGTGCTACATATATTAAACAGCCGAGGAATGTTTATACTGTGTTACAGATGTTAAACAGCTGAGGCGTGTTTATATTGTGTTACAGATGTTAAACAGCTGAGGAGTGTTTATACTGTGTTACAGATGTTAAACAGCTGAGGAGTGTTTATACTGTGCTACATATATTAAACAGCTCAGAAGTGTTTATACAGCGTTACAGATGTTATAGAGCTGAGGATTTTTTATACTGTGTTACAGATGTTAAACAGCTGAGGAGTGTTTATACTCTGCTACAGATGTTAAACAGCTGAGGAGTGTTTATACTGTGTTACAGATGTTAAACAGCTCAGGAGTGTTTATACTGCGTTACAGATGTTAAACAGCTGAGGAGTGTTTATACTGTGTTACAGATGTTAAACAGCCGAGGAGTGTTTATACTGTGTTACAGATGTTAAACAGCTGAGGAGTTTTTATACTGTGTTACAGATGTTAAACAGCTGAGGAGTGTTTATACTGTGTTAGAGATGTTAAACAGCTGAGGAGTGTTTATACTGCATTAAAGATGTTAACAGCTGAGGAGGGTTTATACTGTGTTACAGATGTTAAACAGCTGAGGAGTGTTTATACTGTGCTACAGATGTTAAACAGCTGAGGAGTGTTTATACTGTGCTACAGATATTAAACAGCTGAGGAGTGTTTATACTGCATTACAGATGTTAACAGCTGAGGAGTGTTTATACTGTGTTACAGATGTTAAAAAGCTGAGGATTGTTTATACTGCATTACATATGTTAAACAGCTGAGGAGTGTTTATACTTTTTTACAGATGTTAAACAGCTGAGGAGTGTTTATACTGTGCTACAGATGTTAAACAGCTGAGGAGTGTTTATACTGTGCAACAGATATTAAACAGCTGAGGAGTGTTTATACTGCATTACAGATGTTATACAGCTGAGGAGTATTTATACTGTGTTACAGATGTGAAACAGGTGAGGAGTGTTTTTAGGGCGCAACAGATGTTAAAGAGCTGAGGAGTGTTTATACTGTGTTACAGATGTTAAACAGCTGAGGAGTGTTTATACTGTGCTACATATATTAAACAGCCGAGGAGTGTTTATACTGTGTTACAGATGTTAAACAGCTGAGGCGTGTTTATATTGTGTTACAGATGTTAAACAGCTGAGGAGTGTTTATACTGTGTTACAGATGTTAAACAGCTGAGGAGTGTTTATACTGTGCTACATATATTAAACAGCTCAGAAGTGTTTATACAGCGTTACAGATGTTATAGAGCTGAGGATTTTTTATACTGTGTTACAGATGTTAAACAGCTGAGGAGTGTTTATACTCTGCTACAGATGTTAAACAGCTGAGGAGTGTTTATACTGTGTTACAGATGTTAAACAGCTCAGGAGTGTTTATACTGCGTTACAGATGTTAAACAGCTGAGGAGTGTTTATACTGTGTTACAGATGTTAAACAGCCGAGGAGTGTTTATACTGTGTTACAGATGTTAAACAGCTGAGGAGTTTTTATACTGTGTTACAGATGTTAAACAGCTGAGGAGTGTTTATACTGTGTTAGAGATGTTAAACAGCTGAGGAGTGTTTATACTGCATTAAAGATGTTAACAGCTGAGGAGGGTTTATACTGTGTTACAGATGTTAACAGCTGAGGAGTGTTTATACTGTGTTACAGATGTTAAACAGCTGAGGAGTTTTTATACTGTGCTACAGATGTTAAACAGCTGAGGAGTGTTTATACTGCGTTACATATATTAAACAGCTGTGGAGTGTTTATACTGTGTTACAGATGTTAAACAGCTGAGGAGTGTTTATACTGTGTTACAGATGTTAAATATCTGAGGAGTGTTTATACTGTGCTACAGATATTAAACAGATGAGGCGTGTTTATACTGCATAACAGATGTTAAACAGCTGAGGAGTGTTTATACTGTTTTACAGATGTTAAACAGCTGAGGAGTGTTTATACTGTGCTACAGATGTTAAACAGCTGAGGAGTGTTTATACTGTGCTACAGATATTAAACAGCTGAGGAGTGTTTATACTGCATTACAGATGTTAACAGCTGAGGAGTGTTTATACTGTGTTACAGATGTTAAAAAGCTGAGGATTGTTTATACTGCATTACATATGTTAAACAGCTGAGGAGTGTTTATACTTTTTTACAGATGTTAAACAGCTGAGGAGTGTTTATACTGTGCTACAGATGTTAAACAGCTGAGGAGTGTTTATACTGTGCAACAGATATTAAACAGCTGAGGAGTGTTTATACTGCATTACAGATGTTATACAGCTGAGGAGTATTTATACTGTGTTACAGATGTTAAACAGCTGAGGCGTGTTTATATTGTGTTACAGATGTTAAACAGCTGAGGAGTGTTTATACTGTGTTACAGATGTTAAACAGCTGAGGAGTGTTTATACTGTGCTACATATATTAAACAGCTCAGAAGTGTTTATACAGCGTTACAGATGTTATACAGCTGAGGATTTTTTATACTGTGTTACAGATGTTAAACAGCTGAGGAGTGTTTATACTGTGCTACAGATGTTAAACAGCTGAGGAGTGTTTATACTGTGTTACAGATGTTAAACAGCTCAGGAGTGTTTATACTGCGTTACAGATGTTAAACAGATGAGGAGTGTTTATACTGTGTTACAGATGTTAAACAGCCGAGGAGTATTTATACTGTGTTACAGATGTTAAACAGCTGAGGAGTGTTTATACTGTTTTACAGATGTTAACAGTTGAGGAGTGTTTATACTGTGTTACATATGTTAAACAGCTGAGGAGTGTTTATACTGTGTTACAGATGTTAAACAGCTGAGGAGTTTTTATACTGTGCTACAGATGTTAAACATCTGAGGAGTGTTTACACTGTGTTACAGATGTTAAACAGCTGAGGCGTGTTTATACTGCGTTACAGATGTTAAACAGCTGAGGATTGTTTATACTGTGCTACAGATGTTAAACAGCTGAGGAATGTTTATACTGTGCTGCAGATGTTAAACATCTGAGGAGTGTTTATACTGTGTTACAGATGTTAAACAACTGAGGCGTGTTTATACTGCGGTACAGATGTTAAACAGCTGATGATTGCTTATACTGTGCTATATATGTTAAACAGAAGAGGAGTGTTTATACTGCATTACATATGTTAAACAGCTGAGGAGTATTTATACTGTGTTACAGATGTTAAACAGCTGAGGAGTTTTTATACTGTGTTTCATATCTTAAACAGCTGAGGAGTGTTTATACTGTGCTACAGATGTTAAACAGCTGAGGAGTGTTTATACTGCATTACAGATGTTAAACAGCTGAGGAGTGTTTACACTGTGTTACAGATGTTAAACAGCTGAGGAGTGTTTATACTGTGCTACATATATTAAACAGCCGAGGAGTGTTTATACTGTGTTACAGATGTTAAACAGCTGAGGCGTGTTTATACTGCATTACAGATGTTAAACAGCTGAGGAGTGTTTATACTGTGTTACAGATGTTAAACAGCTGAGGAGTGTTTATACTGTGCTACATATATTAAACAGCTGAGGAGTGTTTATACTGCATTACAGATGTTATACAGCTGAGGAGTATTTATACTGTGTTACAGATGTGAAACAGGTGAGGAGTGTTTTTAGGGCGCAACAGATGTTAAACAGCTGAGGAGTTTTTATACTGTGTTTCATATCTTAAACAGCTGAGGAGTGTTTATACTGTGTTACAGATGTTAAACAGCCGAGGAGTGTTTATACTGTGTTACAGAAATTAAACAGCTGAGGAGTTTTTATACTGTGTTACAGATGTTAAACAGCTGAGGAGTGTTTATACTGTGTTAGAGATGTTAAACAGCTGAGGAGTGTTTATACTGCATTAAAGATGTTAACAGCTGAGGAGGGTTTATACTGTGTTACAGATGTTAAACAGCTGAGGAGTGTTTATACTGTGCTGCAGATGTTAAACAGCTGAGGAGTATTTATACTGTGCTACAGATATTAAACAGCTGAGGAGTGTTTATACTGCATTACAGATGTTAACAGCTGAGGAGTGTTTATACTGTGTTACAGATGTTAAAAAGCTGAGGATTGTTTATACTGCATTACATATGTTAAACAGCTGAGGAGTGTTTATACTTTTTTACAGATGTTAAACAGCTGAGGAGTGTTTATACTGTGCTACAGATGTTAAACAGCTGAGGAGTGTTTATACTGTGCAACAGATATTAAACAGCTGAGGAGTGTTTATACTGCATTACAGATGTTATACAGCTGAGGAGTATTTATACTGTGTTACAGATGTGAAACAGGTGAGGAGTGTTTTTAGGGCGCAACAGATGTTAAACAGCTGAGGAGTGTTTATACTGTGTTACAGATGTTAAACAGCTGAGGAGTGTTTATACTGTGCTACATATATTAAACAGCCGAGGAGTGTTTATACTGTGTTACAGATGTTAAACAGCTGAGGCGTGTTTATATTGTGTTACAGATGTTAAACAGCTGAGGAGTGTTTATACTGTGTTACAGATGTTAAACAGCTGAGGAGTGTTTATACTGTGCTACATATATTAAACAGCTCAGAAGTGTTTATACAGCGTTACAGATGTTATAGAGCTGAGGATTTTTTATACTGTGTTACAGATGTTAAACAGCTGAGGAGTGTTTATACTCTGCTACAGATGTTAAACAGCTGAGGAGTGTTTATACTGTGTTACAGATGTTAAACAGCTCAGGAGTGTTTACACTGCGTTACAGATGTTAAACAGCTGAGGAGTGTTTATACTGTGTTACAGATGTTAAACAGCCGAGGAGTGTTTATACTGTGTTACAGATGTTAAACAGCTGAGGAGTTTTTATACTGTGTTACAGATGTTAAACAGCTGAGGAGTGTTTATACTGTGTTAGAGATGTTAAACAGCTGAGGAGTGTTTATACTGCATTAAAGATGTTAACAGCTGAGGAGGGTTTATACTGTGTTACCGATGTTAACAGCTGAGGAGTGTTTATACTGTGTTACAGATGTTAAACAGCTGAGGAGTTTTTATACTGTGCTACAGATGTTAAACAGCTGAGGAGTGTTTATACTGCGTTACATATATTAAACAGCTGTGGAGTGTTTATACTGTGTTACAGATGTTAAACAGCTGAGGAGTGTTTATACTGTGTTACAGATGTTAAATATCTGAGGAGTGTTTATACTGTGCTACAGATATTAAACAGATGAGGCGTGTTTATACTGCATAACAGATGTTAAACAGCTGAGGAGTGTTTATACTGTTTTACAGATGTTAAACAGCTGAGGAGTGTTTATACTGTGCTACAGATGTTAAACAGCTGAGGAGTGTTTATACTGTGCTACAGATATTAAACAGCTGAGGAGTGTTTATACTGCATTACAGATGTTAACAGCTGAGGAGTGTTTATACTGTGTTACAGATGTTAAAAAGCTGAGGATTGTTTATACTGCATTACATATGTTAAACAGCTGAGGAGTGTTTATACTTTTTTACAGATGTTAAACAGCTGAGGAGTGTTTATACTGTGCTACAGATGTTAAACAGCTGAGGAGTGTTTATACTGTGCAACAGATATTAAACAGCTGAGGAGTGTTTATACTGCATTACAGATGTTATACAGCTGAGGAGTATTTATACTGTGTTACAGATGTGAAACAGCTGAGGAGTGTTTATACTGTGCTACATATATTAAACAGCCGAGGAGTGTTTATACTGTGTTACAGATGTTAAACAGCTGAGGAGTGTTTATACTGTGCTACATATATTAAACAGCCGAGGAGTGTTTATACTGTGTTACAGATGTTAAACAGCTGAGGCGTGTTTATATTGTGTTACAGATGTTAAACAGCTGAGGAGTGTTTATACTGTGTTACATATGTTTAACAGCTGAAGAGTGTTTATACCGTGTTACAGATGTTAACACCTGAGGAGGATTTATACTGTGTTACATATGTTAAACAGCTGAGGAGTGTTTATACCGTGTTACAGATGTTAACAGCTGAGGAGGGTTTATACTGTGTTACATATGTTAAACAGCTGAGGAGTGTTTATACTGTGTTACAGATGTTAAACAGCTGAGGAGTGTTTATACCGTGTTACAGATGTTAAACAGCTGAGGAGTGTTTATACTGTGTTACAGATGTTAAACAGCTGAGGGGTGTTTATACTGTGTTACAGATGTTAAACAGCTGAGGAGTGTTTATACTGTGCTACAGATGTTAAACAGCTGAGGAGTGTTTATACTGTGTTACAGATGTTAAACAGCTGAGGAGTGTTTATAATGTGTTACAGATGTTAAACAGCTGAGGAGTGTTTATACTGTGTTACAGATGTTAAACAGCTGAGGATTTTTTATGCTGTGTTACAGATGTTAAACAGCTGAGGAGTGTTTATACTGTGCTACAGATGTTAAACAGCTGAGGAGTGTTTATACTGTGCTACAGATGTTAAACAGCTAAGGAGTGTTTATACTGCATTAGAGATGTTAAACAGCTGAGGAGTGTTTATACTGTGCTACAGATGTTAAACAGCTCAGGAGTGTTTACACTGCGTTACAGATGTTAAACAGCTGAGGAGTGTTTATACTGTGTTACAGATGTTAAACAGCCGAGGAGTGTTTATACTGTGTTACAGATGTTAAACAGCTGAGGAGTTTTTATACTGTGTTACAGATGTTAAACAGCTGAGGAGTGTTTATACTGTGTTAGAGATTTTAAACAGCTGAGGAGTGTTTATACTGCATTAAAGATGTTAACAGCTGAGGAGGGTTTATACTGTGTTACCGATGTTAACAGCTGAGGAGTGTTTATACCGTGTTACAGATGTTAAACAGCTGAGGAGTGTTTATACTGTGTTACAGATGTTAAACAGCTGAGGGGTGTTTATACTGTGTTACAGATGTTAAACAGCTGAGGAGTGTTTATACTGTGCTACAGATGTTAAACAGCTGAGGAGTGTTTATACTGTGTTACAGATGTTAAACAGCTGAGGAGTGTTTATAATGTGTTACAGATGTTAAACAGCTGAGGAGTGTTTATACTGTGTTACAGATGTTAAACAGCTGAGGATTTTTTATGCTGTGTTACAGATGTTAAACAGCTGAGGAGTGTTTATACTGTGCTACAGATGTTAAACAGCTGAGGAGTGTTTATACTGTGCTACAGATGTTAAACAGCTAAGGAGTGTTTATACTGCATTAGAGATGTTAAACAGCTGAGGAGTGTTTATACTGTGCTACAGATGTTAAACAGCTCAGGAGTGTTTACACTGCGTTACAGATGTTAAACAGCTGAGGAGTGTTTATACTGTGTTACAGATGTTAAACAGCCGAGGAGTGTTTATACTGTGTTACAGATGTTAAACAGCTGAGGAGTTTTTATACTGTGTTACAGATGTTAAACAGCTGAGGAGTGTTTATACTGTGTTAGAGATGTTAAACAGCTGAGGAGTGTTTATACTGCATTAAAGATGTTAACAGCTGAGGAGGGTTTATACTGTGTTACCGATGTTAACAGCTGAGGAGTGTTTATACTGTGTTACAGATGTTAAACAGCTGAGGAGTTTTTATACTGTGCTACAGATGTTAAACAGCTGAGGAGTGTTTATACTGCGTTACATATATTAAACAGCTGTGGAGTGTTTATACTGTGTTACAGATGTTAAACAGCTGAGGAGTGTTTATACTGTGTTACATATGTTAAATATCTGAGGAGTGTTTATACTGTGCTACAGATATTAAACAGATGAGGCGTGTTTATACTGCATAACAGATGTTAAACAGCTGAGGAGTGTTTATACTGTTTTACAGATGTTAAACAGCTGAGGAGTGTTTATACTGTGCTACAGATGTTAAACAGCTGAGGAGTGTTTATACTGTGCTACAGATATTAAACAGCTGAGGAGTGTTTATACTGCATTACAGATGTTAACAGCTGAGGAGTGTTTATACTGTGTTACAGATGTTAAAAAGCTGAGGATTGTTTATACTGCATTACATATGTTAAACAGCTGAGGAGTGTTTATACTTTTTTACAGATGTTAAACAGCTGAGGAGTGTTTATACTGTGCTACAGATGTTAAACAGCTGAGGAGTGTTTATACTGTGCAACAGATATTAAACAGCTGAGGAGTGTTTATACTGCATTACAGATGTTATACAGCTGAGGAGTATTTATACTGTGTTACAGATGTGAAACAGCTGAGGAGTGTTTATACTGTGCTACATATATTAAACAGCCGATGAGTGTTTATACTGTGTTACAGATGTTAAACAGCTGAGGAGTGTTTATACTGTGCTACATATATTAAACAGCCGAGGAGTGTTTATACTGTGTTACAGATGTTAAACAGCTGAGGCGTGTTTATATTGTGTTACAGATGTTAAACAGCTGAGGAGTGTTTATACTGTGTTACATATGTTTAACAGCTGAAGAGTGTTTATACCGTGTTACAGATGTTAACACCTGAGGAGGATTTATACTGTGTTACATATGTTAAACAGCTGAGGAGTGTTTATACCGTGTTACAGATGTTAACAGCTGAGGAGGGTTTATACTGTGTTACATATGTTAAACAGCTGAGGAGTGTTTATACTGTGTTACAGATGTTAAACAGCTGAGGAGTGTTTATACCGTGTTACAGATGTTAAACAGCTGAGGAGTGTTTATACTGTGTTACAGATGTTAAACAGCTGAGGGGTGTTTATACTGTGTTACAGATGTTAAACAGCTGAGGAGTGTTTATACTGTGCTACAGATGTTAAACAGCTGAGGAGTGTTTATACTGTGTTACAGATGTTAAACAGCTGAGGAGTGTTTATACTGTGTTACAGATGTTAAACAGCTGAGGAGTGTTTATACTGTGTTACAGATGTTAAACAGCTGAGGATTTTTTATGCTGTGTTACAGATGTTAAACAGCTGAGGAGTGTTTATACTGTGCTACAGATGTTAAACAGCTGAGGAGTGTTTATACTGTGCTACAGATGTTAAACAGCTAAGGAGTGTTTATACTGCATTAGAGATGTTAAACAGCTGAGGAGTGTTTATACTGTGCTACATATGTTAAACATCTGAGGAGTGTTTAATCTGTGCTACAGATATTAAACAGCTGAGGCGTGTTTATACTGCATTATAGATGTTAAACAGCTGAGGAGTGATTATACTGTGTTACAGATGTTAAACAGCTGAGGAGTGTTTATACTGTGCTACATATATTAAACAGCCGAGGAGTGTTTATACTGTGTTACAGATGTTAAACAGCTGAGGCGTGTTTATATTGTGTTACAGATGTTAAACAGCTGAGGGGTGTTTATACTGTGTTACAGATGTTAAACAGCTGAGGAGTGTTTATACTGTGCTACAGATGTTAAACAGCTGAGGAGTGTTTATACTGTGTTACAGATGTTAAACAGCTGAGGAGTGTTTATACTGTGTTACAGATGTTAAACAGCTGAGGAGTGTTTATACTGTGTTACAGATGTTAAACAGCTGAGGATTTTTTATGCTGTGTTACAGATGTTAAACAGCTGAGGAGTGTTTATACTGTGCTACAGATGTTAAACAGCTGAGGAGTGTTTATACTGTGCTACAGATGTTAAACAGCTAAGGAGTGTTTATACTGCATTAGAGATGTTAAACAGCTGAGGAGTGTTTATACTGTGCTACAGATGTTAAACATCTGAGGAGTGTTTAATCTGTGCTACAGATATTAAACAGCTGAGGCGTGTTTATACTGCATTATAGATGTTAAACAGCTGAGGAGTGATTATACTGTGTTACAGATGTTAAACAGCTGAGGAGTTTTTATACTGTGTTTATATCTTAAACAGCTGAGGAGTGTTTATACCGTGCTACAGATGTTAAACAGCTGAGGAGTGTTTATACTGCATTACAGATGTTAAACAGCTGAGGAGTGTTTACACTGTGTTACAGATGTTAAACAGCTGAGGAGTGTTTATACTGTGCTACATATATTAAACAGCCGAGGAGTGTTTATACTGTGTTACAGATGTTAAACAGCTGAGGAGTGTTTATACTGCATTACAGATGTTAAACAGCTGAGGAGTGTTTATACTGTGTTACAGATGTTAAACAGCTGAGGAGTGTTTATACTGTGCTACAGATGTTAAACAGCTGAGGAGTGTTTACATTGTGCTACAGATGTTAAACAGCTGAGGAGTGTTTATACTGCATTACAGATGTTAAACAGCTGAGGAGTCTTTATACTGTGTTAAAGATGTTAAACAGCTGAGGAGTGTTTATACTGTTTTACAGATGTTAACAGTTGAGGAGTGTTTATACTGTGTTACATATGTTAAACAGCTGAGGAGTGTTTATACTGTGTTACAGATGTTAAACAGCTGAGGAGTTTTTATACTGTGCTACAGATGTTAAACATCTGAGGAGTGTTTACACTGTGTTACAGATGTTAAACAGCTGAGGCGTGTTTATACTGCATTACAGATGTTAAACAGCTGAGTAGTGTTTATACTGTGTTACAGATGTTAAACAGCTGAGGAGTTTTTATACTGTGTTACAGATGTTAAACAGCTGAGGAGTGTTTATACTGTGCTACAGATGTTAAACAGCTGAGGAGTGTTTATACTGCATTACAGATGTTAAACAGCTGAGGAGTGTTTACACTGTGTTACAGATGTTAAACAGCTGAGGAGTGTTTATACTGTGCTACATATATTAAACAGCCGAGGAGTGTTTATACTGTGTTACAGATGTTAAACAGCTGAGGCGTGTTTATACTGCATTACAGATGTTAAACAGCTGAGGAGTGTTTATACTGTGTTACAGATGTTAAAAAGCTGAGGAGTGTTTATACTGTGCTACATATATTAAACAGCCGAGGAGTGTTTATACTGTGTTACAGATGTTAAACAGCGGAGGAGTGTTTATACTGTGTTACAGATGTTAAACAGCTGAGGATTGTTTATACTGTGCTACATATATTAAACAGCTTAGACGTGTTTATACAGCGTTACAGATGTTATACAGCTGTGGATTTTTTATACTGTGTTACAGATGTTAAACAGCTGAGGAGTGTTTATACTGTGCTACAGATGTTAAACAGCTGAGGAGTTTTTATACTGTGCTACAGATTTTAAACAGCTAAGGAGTGTTTATACTGCATTAGAGATGTTAAACAGCTGAGGAGTGTTAACACTGTGCAACAGATATTAAACAGCTGAGGAGTGTTTATACTGCATTACAGATGTTATACAGCTGAGGAGTATTTATATTGTGTTACAGATGTTAAACAGCTGAGGAGTGTTTATAGGGCGCAACAGATGTTAAAGAGCTGAGGAGTGTTTATACTGTGCTACAGATGTTAAACAGCTGAGGAGTGTTTATACTGTGTTACAGATGTTAAAAAGCTGAGGAGTGTTTATACTGTGTTACAGATGTTAAACAGCTGAGGAGTGTTTATACTGTTTTACAGATGTTAACAGTTGAGGAGTGTTTATACTGTGTTACATATGTTAGACAGCTGAGGAGTGTTTATACTGTGTTACAGATGTTAAACAGCTGAGGAGTGTTTACACTGTGTTACAGATGTTAAACAGCTGAGGCGTGTTTATACTGCGTTACAGATGTTAAACAGCTGAGGCGTGTTTATACTGCGTTACAGATGTTAAACAGCTGAGGGGTGTTTATACTGTGTTACAGATTTTAAACAGCTGAGGAGTGTTTATACTGTGTTACAGATGTTAAACAGCTGAGGAGTGTTTATACTGTGTTACAGATGTTAAACAGCTGAGGAGTGTTTATGCTGTGTTACAGATGTTAAACAGCTGAGGAGTGTTTATACTGTGCTACAGATGTTAAACAGCTGAGGAGTGTTTATACTGTGCTACAGATGTTAGACAGCTAAGGAGTGTTTATACTGCATTAGAGATGTTAAACAGCTGAGGAGTGTTTATACTGTGTTACAGATGTTAAACAGCTGAGGAGTGTTTATACTGTGTTACATATGTTAAACAGCTGAAGAGTGTTTATACCGTGTTACAGATGTTAACACCTGAGGAGAATTTATACTGTGTTACATATGTTAAACAGCTGAGGAGTGTTTATACTGTGTTACTTATGTTAAACAGCTGAAGAGTGTTTATACCGTGTTACAGATGTTAACACCTGAGGAGGATTTATACTGTGTTACATATGTTAAACAGCTGAGGAGTGTTTATACCGTGTTACAGATGTTAACAGCTGAGGAGTGTTTATACTGTGTTACATATGTTAAACAGCTGAGGAGTGTTTATACTGTGTTACAGATGTTAAACAGCTGAGGAGTGTTTATACCGTGTTACAGATGTTAAACAGCTGATGAGTGTTTATACTGTGTTACAGATGTTAAACAGCTGAGGGGTGTTTATACTGTGTTACAGATGTTAAATAGCTGAGGAGTGTTTATACTGTGCTACAGATGTTAAACAGCTGAGGAGTGTTTATGCTGTGTTACAGATGTTAAACAGCTGAGGAGTGTTTATACTGTGTTACAGATGTTAAACAGCTGAGGAGTGTTTATACTGTGTTACAGATGTTAAACAGCTGAGGATTTTTTATGCTGTGTTACAGATGTTAAACAGCTGAGGAGTGTTTATACTGTGCTACAGATGTTAAACAGCTGAGGAGTGTTTACACTGTGTTACAGATGTTAAACAGCTGAGGAGAGTTTATACTGCGTTACAGATGTTAAACAGCTGAGGAATGTTTATACTGTGTTACAGATGTTAAACAGCTGAGGAGTGTTTATACTGTGCTACAGATGTTAAACAGCTGAGGAGTGTTTATACTGTGTTACAGATGTTAAACAGCTGAGGAGTGTTTACACTGTGTTACAGATGTTAAACAGCTGAGGAGAGTTTATACTGTGTTACATATGTTAAACAGCTGAGGAGTGTTTATACCGTGTTACAGATGTTAACAGCTGAGGAGGGTTTATACTGTGTTACATATGTTAAACAGCTGAGGAGTGTTTATACTGTGTTACAGATGTTAAACAGCTGAGGAGTGTTTATACCGTGTTACAGATGTTAAACAGCTGAGGAGTGTTTATACTGTGTTACAGATGTTAAACAGCTGAGGGGTGTTTATACTGTGTTACAGATGTTAAACAGTTGAAGAGTGTTTATACTGTGCTACAGATGTTAAACAGCTGAGGAGTGTTTATACTGTGTTACAGATGTTAAACAGCTGAAGAGTGTTTATACTGTGCTACAGATTTTAAACAGCTGAGGAGTGTCTATATTGTGTTATAGATGTTAAACAGTTGAGGAGTGTTTATACTGCATTACAATTTTTAAACAGCTGAGGAGGGTTTATACTGCATTACATATGTTAAACAGCTGAGGAGTGTTTATACTGTGTTACATATGTTAAACAGCTGAGGAGTGTTTATACTGTGTTACAGATGTTAAACAGCTGAGGAGTGTTTATACCGTTTTACATATGTTAAACAGCTGAGGAGTGTTTATACTGTGTTACAGATGTTAAACAGCTGAGGAGTGTTTATACTGTGTTACATATGTTAAACAGCTGAAGAGTGTTTATACCGTGTTACAGATGTTAACACCTGAGGAGGATTTATACTGTGTTACATATGTTAAACAGCTGAGGAGTGTTTATACCGTGTTACAGATGTTAACAGCTGAGGAGGGTTTATACTCTGTTACATATGTTAAACAGCTGAGGAGTGTTTATACTGTGTTACAGATGTTAAACAGCTCAGGAGTGTTTATACCGTGTTACAGATGTTAAACAGCTGAGGAGTGTTTATACTGTGTTACAGATGTTAAACAGCTGAGGGGTGTTTATACTGTGTTACAGATGTTAAACAGCTGAGGAGTGTTTATACTGTGCTACAGATGTTAAACAGCTGAGGAGTGTTTATACTGTGTTACAGATGTTAAACAGCTAAGGAGTGTTTATACTGTGTTACAGATGTTAAACAGCTGAGGAGTGTTTATACTGTGCTACAGATGTTAAACAGCTGAGGAGTGTTTATACTGTGCTACAGATGTTAGACAGCTAAGGAGTGTTTATACTGTGTTACAGATGTTAAACAGCTGAGGAGTGTTTATACTGTGTTACAGATGTTAAACAGCTGAGGAGTGTTTATACTGTGCTACAGATGTTAAACAGCTGAGGAGTGTTTATACTGTGCTACAGATGTTAGACAGCTAAGGAGTGTTTATACTGCATTAGAGATGTTAAACAGCTGAGGAGTGTTTATACTGTGTTACAGATGTTAAACAGCTGAGGAGTGTTTATACTGTGTTACATATGTTAAACAGCTGAAGAGTGTTTATACCGTGTTACAGATGTTAACACCTGAGGAGTGTTTATACTGTGTTACAGATGTTAAACAGATGAGGAGTGTTTATACCGTGTTACAGATGTTAACAGCTGAGGAGGGTTTATACTGTGTTACATATGTTAAACAGCTGAGGAGTGTTTATACTGTGTTACAGATGTTAAACAGCTGAGGAGTGTTTATACCGTGTTACAGATGTTAAACAGCTGAGGAGTGTTTATACTGTGCTACAGATGTTAAACAGCTGAGGAGTGTTTATACAGCGTTACAGATGTTAAACAGCTGAGTAGTGTTTATACTGTGCTACAGATGTTAAACAGCTGAGGAGTGTTTAAATTGTGCTACAGATGTTAAAAAGCCGAGGTGTGTCTATACTGTGCTACATATGTTAAACAGCTGAAGAGTGTTTATACTGTGTTACAGATGTTAAACAGCTGAGGAGTGTTTATACTGTGTTACAGATGTTAAACAGCTGAGGAGTGTTTATACTGTGTTACATATGTTTAACAGCTGAAGAGTGTTTATACCGTGTTACAGATGTTAACACCTGAGGAGGATTTATACTGTGTTACATATGTTAAACAGCTGAGGAGTGTTTATACCGTGTTACAGATGTTAACAGCTGAGGAGGGTTTATACTGTATTACATATGTTAAACAGCTGAGGAGTGTTTATACTGTGTTACAGATGTTAAACAGCTGAGGAGTGTTTATACCGTGTTACAGATGTTAAACAGCTGAGGAGTGTTTATACTGTGTTACAGATGTTAAACAGCTGAGGGGTGTTTATACTGTGTTACAGATGTTAAACAGCTGAGGAGTGTTTATACTGTGCTACAGATGTTAAACAGCTGAGGAGTGTTTATACTGTGTTACAGATGTTAAACAGCTGAGGAGTGTTTATACTGTGTTACAGATGTTAAACAGCTGAGGAGTGTTTATACTGTGTTACAGATGTTAAACAGCTGAGGATTTTTTATGCTGTGTTACAGATGTTAAACAGATGAGGAGTGTTTATACTGTGCTACAGATGTTAAACAGCTGAGGAGTGTTTATACTGTGCTACAGATGTTAAACAGCTAAGGAGTGTTTATACTGCATTAGAGATGTTAAACAGCTGAGGAGTGTTTATACTGTGCTACAGATGTTAAACATCTGAGGAGTGTTTATACTGTGCTACAGATATTAAACAGCTGAGGCGTGTTTATACTGCATTATAGATGTTAAACAGCTGAGGAGTGATTATACTGTTTTACAGATGTTAAACAGCTGAGGAGTGTTTATACTGTGCTACAGATGTTAAACAGCTGAGGAGTGTTTATACTGTGCTACAGATATTAAACAGCTGAGGAGTGTTTATACTGCATTACAGATGTTAAACAGCTGAGGAGTGTTTATACTGTGTTACAGATGTTAAACAGCTGAAGAGTGTTTATACTGTGCTACAGATGTTAAACAGCTGAGGAGTGTTTATACAGCGTTACATATGTTAAACAGCTGAGGAGTGTTTACATTGTGCTACAGATGTTAAAAAGCCGAGGAGTGTCTATACTGTGCTACAGATGTTAAACAGCTGAAGAGTGTTTATACTGTGCTACAGATGTTAAACAGCTGAGGAGTGTTTATACTGTGTTACAGATGTTAAACAGCTGAAGAGTGTTTATACTGTGCTACAGATGTTAAACAGTTGAAGAGTGTTTATACTGTGCTACAGATGTTAAACAGCTGAGGAGTTTTTATACTGTGTTACAGATGTTAATCAGCTGAAGAGTGTTTATACTGTACTACAGATTTTAAACAGCTGAGGAGTGTCTATATTGTGTTACAGATGTTAAACAGCTGAGGAGTGTTTATACTGTGTTACAGTTGTTAAACAGCTGAGGAGTGTTTATACTGTGTTACAGATGTTAAACAGCTGAGGAGTGTTTATACCGTTTTACATATGTTAAACAGCTGAGGAGTGTTTATACTGTGTTACAGATGTTAAACAGCTGAAGAGTGTTTATACTGTGCTACAGATGTTAAACAGCTGAGGAGTGTCTATATTGTGTTACATATGTTAAACAGCTGAGGAGTGTTTATACTGTGTTACAGTTGTTAAACAGCTGAGGAATGTTTATACTGTGTTACAGATGTTAAACAGCTGAGGAGTGTTTATACCGTTTTACATATGTTAAACAGCTGAGGAGTGTTTATACTGTGTTACAGATGTTAAACAGCTGAGGAGTGTTTATACCGTGTTACAGATGTTAAACAGCTGAGGAGTGTTTATACTGTGTTTCATATGTTAAACAGCTGAGGAGTGTTTATACTGCGTTACAGATGTTAAACAGTTGAGGAGTGTTTATACTGCATTACAGTTGTTAAACTGCTGAGGAGTGTTTATACTGCATTACAGATGTTAACAGCTGAGGAGTGTTTATACTGTGTTACAGATGTTAAAAAGCTGAGGATTGTTTATACTGCATTACATATGTTAAACAGCTGAGGAGTGTTTATACTTTTTTACAGATGTTAAACAGCTGAGGAGTGTTTATACTGTGCTACAGATGTTAAACAGCTGAGGAGTGTTTATACTGTGCAACAGATATTAAACAGCTGAGGAGTGTTTATACTGCATTACAGATGTTATACAGCTGAGGAGTATTTATACTGTGTTACAGATGTGAAACAGCTGAGGAGTGTTTATACTGTGCTACATATATTAAACAGCCGATGAGTGTTTATACTGTGTTACAGATGTTAAACAGCTGAGGAGTGTTTATACTGTGCTACATATATTAAACAGCCGAGGAGTGTTTATACTGTGTTACAGATGTTAAACAGCTGAGGCGTGTTTATATTGTGTTACAGATGTTAAACAGCTGAGGAGTGTTTATACTGTGTTACATATGTTTAACAGCTGAAGAGTGTTTATACCGTGTTACAGATGTTAACACCTGAGGAGGATTTATACTGTGTTACATATGTTAAACAGCTGAGGAGTGTTTATACCGTGTTACAGATGTTAACAGCTGAGGAGGGTTTATACTGTGTTACATATGTTAAACAGCTGAGGAGTGTTTATACTGTGTTACAGATGTTAAACAGCTGAGGAGTGTTTATACCGTGTTACAGATGTTAAACAGCTGAGGAGTGTTTATACTGTGTTACAGATGTTAAACAGCTGAGGGGTGTTTATACTGTGTTACAGATGTTAAACAGCTGAGGAGTGTTTATACTGTGCTACAGATGTTAAACAGCTGAGGAGTGTTTATACTGTGTTACAGATGTTAAACAGCTGAGGAGTGTTTATACTGTGTTACAGATGTTAAACAGCTGAGGAGTGTTTATACTGTGTTACAGATGTTAAACAGCTGAGGATTTTTTATGCTGTGTTACAGATGTTAAACAGCTGAGGAGTGTTTATACTGTGCTACAGATGTTAAACAGCTGAGGAGTGTTTATACTGTGCTACAGATGTTAAACAGCTAAGGAGTGTTTATACTGCATTAGAGATGTTAAACAGCTGAGGAGTGTTTATACTGTGCTACAGATGTTAAACATCTGAGGAGTGTTTAATCTGTGCTACAGATATTAAACAGCTGAGGCGTGTTTATACTGCATTATAGATGTTAAACAGCTGAGGAGTGATTATACTGTGTTACAGATGTTAAACAGCTGAGGAGTTTTTATACTGTGTTTATATCTTAAACAGCTGAGGAGTGTTTATACCGTGCTACAGATGTTAAACAGCTGAGGAGTGTTTATACTGCATTACAGATGTTAAACAGCTGAGGAGTGTTTACACTGTGTTACAGATGTTAAACAGCTGAGGAGTGTTTATACTGTGCTACATATATTAAACAGCCGAGGAGTGTTTATACTGTGTTACAGATGTTAAACAGCTGAGGAGTGTTTATACTGCATTACAGATGTTAAACAGCTGAGGAGTGTTTATACTGTGTTACAGATGTTAAACAGCTGAGGAGTGTTTATACTGTGCTACAGATGTTAAACAGCTGAGGAGTGTTTACATTGTGCTACAGATGTTAAACAGCTGAGGAGTGTTTATACTGCATTACAGATGTTAAACAGCTGAGGAGTCTTTATACTGTGTTAAAGATGTTAAACAGCTGAGGAGTGTTTATACTGTTTTACAGATGTTAACAGTTGAGGAGTGTTTATACTGTGTTACATATGTTAAACAGCTGAGGAGTGTTTATACTGTGTTACAGATGTTAAACAGCTGAGGAGTTTTTATACTGTGCTACAGATGTTAAACATCTGAGGAGTGTTTACACTGTGTTACAGATGTTAAACAGCTGAGGCGTGTTTATACTGCGTTACAGATGTTAAACAGCTGAGGATTGTTTATACTGTGCTACAGATGTTAAACAGCTGAGGAATGTTTATACTGTGCTGCAGATGTTAAACATCTGAGGAGTGTTTATACTGTGTTACAGATGTTAAACAGCTGAGGCGTGTTTATACTGCGTTACAGATGTTAAACAGCTGAGGATTGTTTATACTGTGCTATATATGTTAAACAGATGAGGAGTGTTTATACTGCATTACATATGTTAAACAGCTGAGGAGTATTTATACTGTGTTACATATGTTAAACAGCTGAGGAGTATTTATACTGCATTACAGATGTTAAACAGCTGAGTAGTGTTTATACTGTGTTACAGATGTTAAACAGCTGAGGAGTTTTTATACTGTGTTTCATATCTTAAACAGCTGAGGAGTGTTTATACTGTGCTACAGATGTTAAACAGCTGAGGAGTGTTTATACTGCATTACAGATGTTAAACAGCTGAGGAGTGTTTACACTGTGTTACAGATGTTAAACAGCTGAGGAGTGTTTATACTGTGCTACATATATTAAACAGCCGAGGAGTGTTTATACTGTGTTACAGATGTTAAACAGCTGAGGCGTGTTTATACTGCATTACAGATGTTAAACAGCTGAGGAGTGTTTATACTGTGTTACAGATGTTAAAAAGCTGAGGAGTGTTTATACTGTGCTACATATATTAAACAGCCGAGGAGTGTTTATACTGTGTTACAGATGTTAAACAGCGGAGGAGTGTTTATACTGTGTTACAGATGTTAAACAGCTGAGGATTGTTTATACTGTGCTACATATATTAAACAGCTTAGACGTGTTTATACAGCGTTACAGATGTTATACAGCTGTGGATTTTTTATACTGTGTTACAGATGTTAAACAGCTGAGGAGTGTTTATACTGTGCTACAGATGTTAAACAGCTGAGGAGTTTTTATACTGTGCTATAGATTTTAAACAGCTAAGGAGTGTTTATACTGCATTAGAGATGTTAAACAGCTGAGGAGTGTTTACACTGTGCAACAGATATTAAACAGCTGAGGAGTGTTTATACTGCATTACAGATGTTATACAGCTGAGGAGTATTTATATTGTGTTACAGATGTTAAAAAGCCGAGGTGTGTCTATACTGTGCTACATATGTTAAACAGCTGAAGAGTGTTTATACTGTGTTACAGATGTTAAACAGCTGAGGAGTGTTTATACTGTGTTACAGATGTTAAACAGCTGAGGAGTGTTTATACTGTGTTACATATGTTTAACAGCTGAAGAGTGTTTATACCGTGTTACAGATGTTAACACCTGAGGAGGATTTATACTGTGTTACATATGTTAAACAGCTGAGGAGTGTTTATACCGTGTTACAGATGTTAACAGCTGAGGAGGGTTTATACTGTATTACATATGTTAAACAGCTGAGGAGTGTTTATACTGTGTTACAGATGTTAAACAGCTGAGGAGTGTTTATACCGTGTTACAGATGTTAAACAGCTGAGGAGTGTTTATACTGTGTTACAGATGTTAAACAGCTGAGGGGTGTTTATACTGTGTTACAGATGTTAAACAGCTGAGGAGTGTTTATACTGTGCTACAGATGTTAAACAGCTGAGGAGTGTTTATACTGTGTTACAGATGTTAAACAGCTGAGGAGTGTTTATACTGTGTTACAGATGTTAAACAGCTGAGGAGTGTTTATACTGTGTTACAGATGTTAAACAGCTGAGGATTTTTTATGCTGTGTTACAGATGTTAAACAGATGAGGAGTGTTTATACTGTGCTACAGATGTTAAACAGCTGAGGAGTGTTTATACTGTGCTACAGATGTTAAACAGCTAAGGAGTGTTTATACTGCATTAGAGATGTTAAACAGCTGAGGAGTGTTTATACTGTGCTACAGATGTTAAACATCTGAGGAGTGTTTATACTGTGCTACAGATATTAAACAGCTGAGGCGTGTTTATACTGCATTATAGATGTTAAACAGCTGAGGAGTGATTATACTGTTTTACAGATGTTAAACAGCTGAGGAGTGTTTATACTGTGCTACAGATGTTAAACAGCTGAGGAGTGTTTATACTGTGCTACAGATATTAAACAGCTGAGGAGTGTTTATACTGCATTACAGATGTTAAACAGCTGAGGAGTGTTTATACTGTGTTACAGATGTTAAACAGCTGAAGAGTGTTTATACTGTGCTACAGATGTTAAACAGCTGAGGAGTGTTTATACAGCGTTACATATGTTAAACAGCTGAGGAGTGTTTACATTGTGCTACAGATGTTAAAAAGCCGAGGAGTGTCTATACTGTGCTACAGATGTTAAACAGCTGAAGAGTGTTTATACTGTGCTACAGATGTTAAACAGCTGAGGAGTGTTTATACTGTGTTACAGATGTTAAACAGCTGAAGAGTGTTTATACTGTGCTACAGATGTTAAACAGTTGAAGAGTGTTTATACTGTGCTACAGATGTTAAACAGCTGAGGAGTTTTTATACTGTGTTACAGATGTTAATCAGCTGAAGAGTGTTTATACTGTACTACAGATTTTAAACAGCTGAGGAGTGTCTATATTGTGTTACAGATGTTAAACAGCTGAGGAGTGTTTATACTGTGTTACAGTTGTTAAACAGCTGAGGAGTGTTTATACTGTGTTACAGATGTTAAACAGCTGAGGAGTGTTTATACCGTTTTACATATGTTAAACAGCTGAGGAGTGTTTATACTGTGTTACAGATGTTAAACAGCTGAAGAGTGTTTATACTGTGCTACAGATGTTAAACAGCTGAGGAGTGTCTATATTGTGTTACATATGTTAAACAGCTGAGGAGTGTTTATACTGTGTTACAGTTGTTAAACAGCTGAGGAATGTTTATACTGTGTTACAGATGTTAAACAGCTGAGGAGTGTTTATACCGTTTTACATATGTTAAACAGCTGAGGAGTGTTTATACTGTGTTACAGATGTTAAACAGCTGAGGAGTGTTTATACCGTGTTACAGATGTTAAACAGCTGAGGAGTGTTTATACTGTGTTTCATATGTTAAACAGCTGAGGAGTGTTTATACTGCGTTACAGATGTTAAACAGTTGAGGAGTGTTTATACTGCATTACAGTTGTTAAACTGCTGAGGAGTGTTTATACTGCATTACAGATGTTAACAGCTGAGGAGTGTTTATACTGTGTTACAGATGTTAAAAAGCTGAGGATTGTTTATACTGCATTACATATGTTAAACAGCTGAGGAGTGTTTATACTTTTTTACAGATGTTAAACAGCTGAGGAGTGTTTATACTGTGCTACAGATGTTAAACAGCTGAGGAGTGTTTATACTGTGCAACAGATATTAAACAGCTGAGGAGTGTTTATACTGCATTACAGATGTTATACAGCTGAGGAGTATTTATACTGTGTTACAGATGTGAAACAGCTGAGGAGTGTTTATACTGTGCTACATATATTAAACAGCCGATGAGTGTTTATACTGTGTTACAGATGTTAAACAGCTGAGGAGTGTTTATACTGTGCTACATATATTAAACAGCCGAGGAGTGTTTATACTGTGTTACAGATGTTAAACAGCTGAGGCGTGTTTATATTGTGTTACAGATGTTAAACAGCTGAGGAGTGTTTATACTGTGTTACATATGTTTAACAGCTGAAGAGTGTTTATACCGTGTTACAGATGTTAACACCTGAGGAGGATTTATACTGTGTTACATATGTTAAACAGCTGAGGAGTGTTTATACCGTGTTACAGATGTTAACAGCTGAGGAGGGTTTATACTGTGTTACATATGTTAAACAGCTGAGGAGTGTTTATACTGTGTTACAGATGTTAAACAGCTGAGGAGTGTTTATACCGTGTTACAGATGTTAAACAGCTGAGGAGTGTTTATACTGTGTTACAGATGTTAAACAGCTGAGGGGTGTTTATACTGTGTTACAGATGTTAAACAGCTGAGGAGTGTTTATACTGTGCTACAGATGTTAAACAGCTGAGGAGTGTTTATACTGTGTTACAGATGTTAAACAGCTGAGGAGTGTTTATACTGTGTTACAGATGTTAAACAGCTGAGGAGTGTTTATACTGTGTTACAGATGTTAAACAGCTGAGGATTTTTTATGCTGTGTTACAGATGTTAAACAGCTGAGGAGTGTTTATACTGTGCTACAGATGTTAAACAGCTGAGGAGTGTTTATACTGTGCTACAGATGTTAAACAGCTAAGGAGTGTTTATACTGCATTAGAGATGTTAAACAGCTGAGGAGTGTTTATACTGTGCTACAGATGTTAAACATCTGAGGAGTGTTTAATCTGTGCTACAGATATTAAACAGCTGAGGCGTGTTTATACTGCATTATAGATGTTAAACAGCTGAGGAGTGATTATACTGTGTTACAGATGTTAAACAGCTGAGGAGTTTTTATACTGTGTTTATATCTTAAACAGCTGAGGAGTGTTTATACCGTGCTACAGATGTTAAACAGCTGAGGAGTGTTTATACTGCATTACAGATGTTAAACAGCTGAGGAGTGTTTACACTGTGTTACAGATGTTAAACAGCTGAGGAGTGTTTATACTGTGCTACATATATTAAACAGCCGAGGAGTGTTTATACTGTGTTACAGATGTTAAACAGCTGAGGAGTGTTTATACTGCATTACAGATGTTAAACAGCTGAGGAGTGTTTATACTGTGTTACAGATGTTAAACAGCTGAGGAGTGTTTATACTGTGCTACAGATGTTAAACAGCTGAGGAGTGTTTACATTGTGCTACAGATGTTAAACAGCTGAGGAGTGTTTATACTGCATTACAGATGTTAAACAGCTGAGGAGTCTTTATACTGTGTTAAAGATGTTAAACAGCTGAGGAGTGTTTATACTGTTTTACAGATGTTAACAGTTGAGGAGTGTTTATACTGTGTTACATATGTTAAACAGCTGAGGAGTGTTTATACTGTGTTACAGATGTTAAACAGCTGAGGAGTTTTTATACTGTGCTACAGATGTTAAACATCTGAGGAGTGTTTACACTGTGTTACAGATGTTAAACAGCTGAGGCGTGTTTATACTGCGTTACAGATGTTAAACAGCTGAGGATTGTTTATACTGTGCTACAGATGTTAAACAGCTGAGGAATGTTTATACTGTGCTGCAGATGTTAAACATCTGAGGAGTGTTTATACTGTGTTACAGATGTTAAACAGCTGAGGCGTGTTTATACTGCGTTACAGATGTTAAACAGCTGAGGATTGTTTATACTGTGCTATATATGTTAAACAGATGAGGAGTGTTTATACTGCATTACATATGTTAAACAGCTGAGGAGTATTTATACTGTGTTACATATGTTAAACAGCTGAGGAGTATTTATACTGCATTACAGATGTTAAACAGCTGAGTAGTGTTTATACTGTGTTACAGATGTTAAACAGCTGAGGAGTTTTTATACTGTGTTTCATATCTTAAACAGCTGAGGAGTGTTTATACTGTGCTACAGATGTTAAACAGCTGAGGAGTGTTTATACTGCATTACAGATGTTAAACAGCTGAGGAGTGTTTACACTGTGTTACAGATGTTAAACAGCTGAGGAGTGTTTATACTGTGCTACATATATTAAACAGCCGAGGAGTGTTTATACTGTGTTACAGATGTTAAACAGCTGAGGCGTGTTTATACTGCATTACAGATGTTAAACAGCTGAGGAGTGTTTATACTGTGTTACAGATGTTAAAAAGCTGAGGAGTGTTTATACTGTGCTACATATATTAAACAGCCGAGGAGTGTTTATACTGTGTTACAGATGTTAAACAGCGGAGGAGTGTTTATACTGTGTTACAGATGTTAAACAGCTGAGGATTGTTTATACTGTGCTACATATATTAAACAGCTTAGACGTGTTTATACAGCGTTACAGATGTTATACAGCTGTGGATTTTTTATACTGTGTTACAGATGTTAAACAGCTGAGGAGTGTTTATACTGTGCTACAGATGTTAAACAGCTGAGGAGTTTTTATACTGTGCTATAGATTTTAAACAGCTAAGGAGTGTTTATACTGCATTAGAGATGTTAAACAGCTGAGGAGTGTTTACACTGTGCAACAGATATTAAACAGCTGAGGAGTGTTTATACTGCATTACAGATGTTATACAGCTGAGGAGTATTTATATTGTGTTACAGATGTTAAACAGCTGAGGAGTGTTTATAGGGCGCAACAGATGTTAAAGAGCTGAGGACTGTTTATACTGTGCTACAGATGTTAAACAGCTGAGGAGTGTTTATACTGTGTTACAGATGTTAAAAAGCTGAGGAGTGTTTATACTGTGTTACAGATGTTAAACAGCTGAGGAGTGTTTATACTGTTTTACAGATGTTAACAGTTGAGGAGTGTTTATACTGTGTTACATATGTTAGACAGCTGAGGAGTGTTTATACTGTGTTACAGATGTTAAACAGCTGAGGAGTTTTTATACTGTGCTACAGATGTTAAACATCTGAGGAGTGTTTACACTGTGTTACAGATGTTAAACAGCTGAGGCGTGTTTATACTGCGTTACAGATGTTAAACAGCTGAGGGGTGTTTATACTGTGTTACAGATTTTAAACAGCTGAGGAGTGTTTATACTGTGTTACAGATGTTAAACAGCTGAGGAGTGTTTATACTGTGTTACAGATGTTAAACAGCTGAGGAGTGTTTATGCTGTGTTACAGATGTTAAACAGCTGAGGAGTGTTTATACTGTGCTACAGATGTTAAACAGCTGAGGAGTGTTTATACTGTGCTACAGATGTTAGACAGCTAAGGAGTGTTTATACTGCATTAGAGATGTTAAACAGCTGAGGAGTGTTTATACTGTGTTACAGATGTTAAACAGCTGAGGAGTGTTTATACTGTGTTACATATGTTAAACAGCTGAAGAGTGTTTATACCGTGTTACAGATGTTAACACCTGAGGAGAATTTATACTGTGTTACATATGTTAAACAGCTGAGGAGTGTTTATACTGTGTTACTTATGTTAAACAGCTGAAGAGTGTTTATACCGTGTTACAGATGTTAACACCTGAGGAGGATTTATACTGTGTTACATATGTTAAACAGCTGAGGAGTGTTTATACCGTGTTACAGATGTTAACAGCTGAGGAGTGTTTATAATGTGTTACATATGTTAAACAGCTGAGGAGTGTTTATACTGTGTTACAGATGTTAAACAGCTGAGGAGTGTTTATACCGTGTTACAGATGTTAAACAGCTGATGAGTGTTTATACTGTGTTACAGATGTTAAACAGCTGAGGGGTGTTTATACTGTGTTACAGATGTTAAATAGCTGAGGAGTGTTTATACTGTGCTACAGATGTTAAACAGCTGAGGAGTGTTTATGCTGTGTTACAGATGTTAAACAGCTGAGGAGTGTTTATACTGTGTTACAGATGTTAAACAGCTGAGGAGTGTTTATACTGTGTTACAGATGTTAAACAGCTGAGGATTTTTTATGCTGTGTTACAGATGTTAAACAGCTGAGGAGTGTTTATACTGTGCTACAGATGTTAAACAGCTGAGGAGTGTTTACACTGTGTTACAGATGTTAAACAGCTGAGGAGAGTTTATACTGCGTTACAGATGTTAAACAGCTGAGGAATGTTTATACTGTGTTACAGATGTTAAACAGCTGAGGAGTGTTTATACTGTGCTACAGATGTTAAACAGCTGAGGAGTGTTTATACTGTGTTACAGATGTTAAACAGCTGAGGAGTGTTTACACTGTGTTACAGATGTTAAACAGCTGAGGAGAGTTTATACTGTGTTACATATGTTAAACAGCTGAGGAGTGTTTATACCGTGTTACAGATGTTAACAGCTGAGGAGGGTTTATACTGTGTTACATATGTTAAACAGCTGAGGAGTGTTTATACTGTGTTACAGATGTTAAACAGCTGAGGAGTGTTTATACCGTGTTACAGATGTTAAACAGCTGAGGAGTGTTTATACTGTGTTACAGATGTTAAACAGCTGAGGGGTGTTTATACTGTGTTACAGATGTTAAACAGTTGAAGAGTGTTTATACTGTGCTACAGATGTTAAACAGCTGAGGAGTGTTTATACTGTGTTACAGATGTTAAACAGCTGAAGAGTGTTTATACTGTGCTACAGATTTTAAACAGCTGAGGAGTGTCTATATTGTGTTATAGATGTTAAACAGTTGAGGAGTGTTTATACTGCATTACAATTGTTAAACAGCTGAGGAGGGTTTATACTGCATTACATATGTTAAACAGCTGAGGAGTGTTTATACTGTGTTACATATGTTAAACAGCTGAGGAGTGTTTATACTGTGTTACAGATGTTAAACAGCTGAGGAGTGTTTATACCGTTTTACATATGTTAAACAGCTGAGGAGTGTTTATACTGTGTTACAGATGTTAAACAGCTGAGGAGTGTTTATACTGTGTTACAGATGTTAAACAGCTGAAGAGTGTTTATACCGTGTTACAGATGTTAACACCTGAGGAGGATTTATACTGTGTTACATATGTTAAACAGCTGAGGAGTGTTTATACCGTGTTACAGATGTTAACAGCTGAGGAGGGTTTATACTCTGTTACATATGTTAAACAGCTGAGGAGTGTTTATACTGTGTTACAGATGTTAAACAGCTCAGGAGTGTTTATACCGTGTTACAGATGTTAAACAGCTGAGGAGTGTTTATACTGTGTTACAGATGTTAAACAGCTGAGGGGTGTTTATACTGTGTTACAGATGTTAAACAGCTGAGGAGTGTTTATACTGTGCTACAGATGTTAAACAGCTGAGGAGTGTTTATACTGTGTTACAGATGTTAAACAGCTAAGGAGTGTTTATACTGTGTTACAGATGTTAAACAGCTGAGGAGTGTTTATACTGTGCTACAGATGTTAAACAGCTGAGGAGTGTTTATACTGTGCTACAGATGTTAGACAGCTAAGGAGTGTTTATACTGTGTTACAGATGTTAAACAGCTGAGGAGTGTTTATACTGTGTTACAGATGTTAAACAGCTGAGGAGTGTTTATACTGTGCTACAGATATTAAACAGCTGAGGAGTGTGTATACTGTGCTACAGATGTTAGACAGCTAAGGAGTGTTTATACTGCATTAGAGATGTTAAACAGCTGAGGAGTGTTTATACTGTGTTACAGATGTTAAACAGCTGAGGAGTGTTTATACTGTGTTACATATGTTAAACAGCTGAAGAGTGTTTATACCGTGTTACAGATGTTAACACCTGAGGAGTGTTTATACTGTGTTACAGATGTTAAACAGATGAGGAGTGTTTATACCGTGTTACAGATGTTAACAGCTGAGGAGGGTTTATACTGTGTTACATATGTTAAACAGCTGAGGAGTGTTTATACTGTGTTACAGATGTTAAACAGCTGAGGAGTGTTTATACCGTGTTACAGATGTTAAACAGCTGAGGAGTGTTTATACTGTGCTACAGATGTTAAACAGCTGAGGAGTGTTTATACAGCGTTACAGATGTTAAACAGCTGAGTAGTGTTTATACTGTGCTACAGATGTTAAACAGCTGAGGAGTGTTTAAATTGTGCTACAGATGTTAAAAAGCCGAGGTGTGTCTATACTGTGCTACATATGTTAAACAGCTGAAGAGTGTTTATACCGTGTTACAGATGTTAACACCTGAGGAGGATTTATACTGTGTTACATATGTTAAACAGCTGAGGAGTGTTTATACCGTGTTACAGATGTTAACAGCTGAGGAGGGTTTATACTGTATTACATATGTTAAACAGCTGAGGAGTGTTTATACTGTGTTACAGATGTTAAACAGCTGAGGAGTGTTTATACCGTGTTACAGATGTTAAACAGCTGAGGAGTGTTTATACTGTGTTACAGATGTTAAACAGCTGAGGGGTGTTTATACTGTGTTACAGATGTTAAACAGCTGAGGAGTGTTTATACTGTGCTACAGATGTTAAACAGCTGAGGAGTGTTTATACTGTGTTACAGATGTTAAACAGCTGAGGAGTGTTTATACTGTGTTACAGATGTTAAACAGCTGAGGAGTGTTTATACTGTGTTACAGATGTTAAACAGCTGAGGATTTTTTATGCTGTGTTACAGATGTTAAACAGATGAGGAGTGTTTATACTGTGCTACAGATGTTAAACAGCTGAGGAGTGTTTATACTGTGCTACAGATGTTAAACAGCTAAGGAGTGTTTATACTGCATTAGAGATGTTAAACAGCTGAGGAGTGTTTATACTGTGCTACAGATGTTAAACATCTGAGGAGTGTTTATACTGTGCTACAGATATTAAACAGCTGAGGCGTGTTTATACTGCATTATAGATGTTAAACAGCTGAGGAGTGATTATACTGTTTTACAGATGTTAAACAGCTGAGGAGTGTTTATACTGTGCTACAGATGTTAAACAGCTGAGGAGTGTTTATACTGTGCTACAGATATTAAACAGCTGAGGAGTGTTTATACTGCATTACAGATGTTAAACAGCTGAGGAGTGTTTATACTGTGTTACAGATGTTAAACAGCTGAAGAGTGTTTATACTGTGCTACAGATGTTAAACAGCTGAGGAGTGTTTATACAGCGTTACAGATGTTAAACAGCTGAGGAGTGTTTACATTGTGCTACAGATGTTAAAAAGCCGAGGAGTGTCTATACTGTGCTACAGATGTTAAACAGCTGAAGAGTGTTTATACTGTGCTACAGATGTTAAACAGCTGAGGAGTGTTTATACTGTGTTACAGATGTTAAACAGCTGAAGAGTGTTTATACTGTGCTACAGATGTTAAACAGTTGAAGAGTGTTTATACTGTGCTACAGATGTTAAACAGCTGAGGAGTGTTTATACTGTGTTACAGATGTTAATCAGCTGAAGAGTGTTTATACTGTACTACAGATTTTAAACAGCTGAGGAGTGTCTATATTGTGTTACAGATGTTAAACAGCTGAGGAGTGTTAATACTGTGTTACAGTTGTTAAACAGCTGAGGAGTGTTTATACCGTTTTACATATGTTAAACAGCTGAGGAGTGTTTATACTGTGTTACAGATGTTAAACAGCTGAAGAGTGTTTATACTGTGCTACAGATGTTAAACAGCTGAGGAGTGTCTATATTGTGTTACATATGTTAAACAGCTGAGGAGTGTTTATACTGTGTTACAGTTGTTAAACAGCTGAGGAATGTTTATACTGTGTTACAGATGTTAAACAGCTGAGGAGTGTTTATACCGTTTTACATATGTTAAACAGCTGAGGAGTGTTTATACTGTGTTACAGATGTTAAACAGCTGAGGAGTGTTTATACCGTGTTACAGATGTTAAACAGCTGAGGAGTGTTTATACTGTGTTTCATATGTTAAACATCTGAGGAGTGTTTATACTGCGTTACAGATGTTAAACAGTTGAGGAGTGTTTATACTGCATTACAGTTGTTAAACTGCTGAGGAGTGTTTATACTGCATTACATATGTTAAACAGCTGAGGAGTGTTTATACTGTGTTACATATGTTAAACAGCTGAGGAGTGTTTATACTGTGTTACAGATGTTAAAGCTGGGGAGTGTTTATACTGTGCTACAGATGTTAAACAGCTGAGGAGTGTTTATACTGCATTACAGATGTTAACAGCTGAGGAGGGCTTATACTGTGTTACAGATGTTAAACAGCTGAGGAGTGTTTATACTGTGCTACAGATGTTAAACAGCTGAGGAGTGTTTATACTGTGTTACAGATGTTAAACAGCTGAGGAGTGTTTATACTGTGCTACAGATGTTAAACAGCTGAGGAGTGTTTATACTGTGTTACAGATGTTAAACAGCTGAGGAGTGTTTATACTGTGTTACAGATGTTAAACAGCTGAGGAGTGTTTATACTGTGTTACAGATGTTAAACAGCTGAGGATTTTTTTATGCTGTGTTACAGATGTTAAACAGCTGAGGAGTGTTTATACTGTGCTACATATGTTAAACAGCTGAGGAGTGTTTATACTGTGCTACAGATGTTAGACAGCTAAGGAGTGTTTATACTGCATTAGAGATGTTAAACAGCTGAGGAGTGTTTATACTGTGTTACAGATGTTAAACAGCTGAGGAGTGTTTATACTGTGCTACAGATGTTAAACAGCTGAGGAGTGTTTATACAGCGTTACAGATGTTAAACAGCTGAGGAGTGTTTATACTGTGCTACATATGTTAAACAGCTGAGGAGTGTTTACATTGTGCTACAGATGTTAAAAAGCCGAGGAGTGTCTATACTGTGCTACATATGTTAAACAGCTGAAGAGTGTTTATACTGTGTTACAGATGTTAAACAGCTGAGGAGTGTTTATACTGTGTTACAGATGTTAAACAGCTGAGGAGTGTTTATACTGTGTTACATATGTTAAACAGCTGAAGAGTGTTTTTACCGTGTTACAGATGTTAACACCTGAGGAGGATTTATACTGTGTTACATATGTTAAACAGCTGAGGAGTGTTTATACCGTGTTACAGATGTTAACAGCTGAGGAGGGTTTATACTGTGTTACATATGTTAAACAGCTGAGGAGTGGTTATACTGTGTTACAGATGTTAAACAGCTGAGGAGTGTTTATACCGTGTTACAGATGTTAAACAGCTGAGGAGTGTTTATACTGTGTTACAGATGTTAAACAGCTGAGGGGTGTTTATACTGTGTTACAGATGTTAAACAGCTGAGGAGTGTTTATACTGTGCTACAGATGTTAAACAGCTGAGGAGTGTTTATACTGTGTTACATATGTTAAACAGCTGAAGAGTGTTTATACCGTGTTACAGATGTTAACACCTGAGGAGGATTTATACTGTGTTACATATGTTAAACAGCTGAGGAGTGTTTATACCGTGTTACAGATGTTAACAGCTGAGGAGGGTTTATACTGTGTTACATATGTTAAACAGCTGAGGAGTGGTTATACTGTGTTACAGATGTTAAACAGCTGAGGAGTGTTTATACCGTGTTACAGATGTTAAACAGCTGAGGAGTGTTTATACTGTGTTACAGATGTTAAACAGCTGAGGGGTGTTTATACTGTGTTACAGATGTTAAACAGCTGAGGAGTGTTTATACTGTGCTACAGATGTTAAACAGCTGAGGAGTGTTTATACTGTGTTACAGATGTTAAACAGCTGAAGAGTGTTTATACTGTACTACAGATTTTAAACAGCTGAGGAGTGTCTATATTGTGTTACAGATGTTAAACAGCTGAGGAGTGTTTATACTGTGTTACAGTTGTTAAACAGCTGAGGAGTGTTTATACTGTGTTACAGATGTTAAACAGCTGAGGAGTGTTTATACCGTTTTACATATGTTAAACAGCTGAGGAGTGTTTATACTGTGTTACAGATGTTAAACAGCTGAAGAGTGTTTATACTGTGCTACAGATGTTAAACAGCTGAGGAGTGTCTATATTGTGTTACATATGTTAAACAGCTGAGGAGTGTTTATACTGTGTTACAGTTGTTAAACAGCTGAGGAATGTTTATACTGTGTTACAGATGTTAAACAGCTGAGGAGTGTTTATACCGTTTTACATATGTTAAACAGCTGAGGAGTGTTTATACTGTGTTACAGATGTTAAACAGCTGAGGAGTGTTTATACCGTGTTACAGATGTTAAACAGCTGAGGAGTGTTTATACTGTGTTTCATATGTTAAACAGCTGAGGAGTGTTTATACTGCGTTACAGATGTTAAACAGTTGAGGAGTGTTTATACTGCATTACAGTTGTTAAACTGCTGAGGAGTGTTTATACTGCATTACATATGTTAAACAGCTGAGGAGTGTTTATACTGTGTTACATATGTTAAACAGCTGAGGAGTGTTTATACTGTGTTACAGATGTTAAAGCTGGGGAGTGTTTATACTGTGCTACAGATGTTAAACAGCTGAGGAGTGTTTATACTGCATTACAGATGTTAACAGCTGAGGAGTGTTTATACTGTGCTACAGATATTAAACAGCTGAGGAGTGTTTATACTGCATTACAGATGTTAACAGCTGAGGAGTGTTTATACTGTGCTACAGATGTTAAACAGCTGAAGAGTGTTTATACTGTGCTACAGATGTTAAACAGCTGAGGAGTGTTTATACTGTGTTACAGATGTTAAACAGCTGAAGAGTGTTTATACTGTGCTACAGATGTTAAACAGTTGAAGAGTGTTTATACTGTGCTACAGATGTTAAACAGCTGAGGAGTGTTTATACTGTGTTACAGATGTTAAACAGCTGAAGAGTGTTTATACTGTACTACAGATTTTAAACAGCTGAGGAGTGTCTATATTGTGTTACAGATGTTAAACAGCTGAGGAGTGTTTATACTGTGTTACAGTTGTTAAACAGCTGAGGAGTGTTTATACTGTGCTACAGATGTTAAACAGCTGAGGAGTGTTTATACCGTTTTACATATGTTAAACAGCTGAGGAGTGTTTATACTGTGTTACAGATGTTAAACAGCTGAGGAGTGTTTATACAGTGTTACATATGTTAAACAGCTGAAGAGTGTTTATACCTTGTTACAGATGTTAACACCTGAGGAGGATTTATACTGTGTTACATATGTTAAACAGCTGAGGAGTGTTTATACCGTGTTACAGATGTTAAACAGCTGAGGAGGGTTTATACTGTGTTACATATGTTAAACAGCTGAGGAGTGTTTATACTGTGTTACAGATGTTAAACAGCTCAGGAGTGTTTATACCGTGTTACAGATGTTAAACAGCTGAGGAGTGTTTATACTGTGTTACAGATGTTAAACAGCTGAGGGGTGTTCATACTGTGTTACAGATGTTAAACAGCTGAGGAGTGTTTATACTGTGCTACAGATGTTAAACAGCTGAGGAGTGTTTATACTGTGTTACAGATGTTAAACAGCTGAGGAGTGTTTATACTGTGTTACAGATGTTAAACAGCTGAGGAGTGTTTATACTGTGTTACAGATGTTAAACAGCTGAGGATTTTTTTATGCTGTGTTACAGATGTTAAACAGCTGAGGAGTGTTTATACTGTGCTACATATGTTAAACAGCTGAGGAGTGTTTATACTGTGCTACAGATGTTAGACAGCTAAGGAGTGTTTATACTGCATTAGAGATGTTAAACAGCTGAGGAGTGTTTATACTGTGTTACAGATGTTAAACAGCTGAGGAGTGTTTATACTGTGCTACAGATGTTAAACAGCTGAGGAGTGTTTATACTGTGCTACATATGTTAAACAGCTGAAGAGTGTTTATACTGTGTTACAGATGTTAAACAGCTGAGGAGTGTTTATACTGTGTTACAGATGTTAAACAGCTGAGGAGTGTTTATACTGTGTTACATATGTTAAACAGCTGAAGAGTGTTTTTACCGTGTTACAGATGTTAACACCTGAGGAGGATTTATACTGTGTTACATATGTTAAACAGCTGAGGAGTGTTTATACCGTGTTACAGATGTTAACAGCTGAGGAGGGTTTATACTGTGTTACATATGTTAAACAGCTGAGGAGTGGTTATACTGTGTTACAGATGTTAAACAGCTGAGGAGTGTTTATACCGTGTTACAGATGTTAAACAGCTGAGGAGTGTTTATACTGTGTTACAGATGTTAAACAGCTGAGGGGTGTTTATACTGTGTTACAGATGTTAAACAGCTGAGGAGTGTTTATACTGTGCTACAGATGTTAAACAGCTGAGGAGTGTTTATACTGTGTTACATATGTTAAACAGCTGAAGAGTGTTTATACCGTGTTACAGATGTTAACACCTGAGGAGGATTTATACTGTGTTACATATGTTAAACAGCTGAGGAGTGTTTATACCGTGTTACAGATGTTAACAGCTGAGGAGGGTTTATACTGTGTTACATATGTTAAACAGCTGAGGAGTGGTTATACTGTGTTACAGATGTTAAACAGCTGAGGAGTGTTTATACCGTGTTACAGATGTTAAACAGCTGAGGAGTGTTTATACTGTGTTACAGATGTTAAACAGCTGAGGGGTGTTTATACTGTGTTACAGATGTTAAACAGCTGAGGAGTGTTTATACTGTGCTACAGATGTTAAACAGCTGAGGAGTGTTTATACTGTGTTACAGATGTTAAACAGCTGAAGAGTGTTTATACTGTACTACAGATTTTAAACAGCTGAGGAGTGTCTATATTGTGTTACAGATGTTAAACAGCTGAGGAGTGTTTATACTGTGTTACAGTTGTTAAACAGCTGAGGAGTGTTTATACTGTGTTACAGATGTTAAACAGCTGAGGAGTGTTTATACCGTTTTACATATGTTAAACAGCTGAGGAGTGTTTATACTGTGTTACAGATGTTAAACAGCTGAAGAGTGTTTATACTGTGCTACAGATGTTAAACAGCTGAGGAGTGTCTATATTGTGTTACATATGTTAAACAGCTGAGGAGTGTTTATACTGTGTTACAGTTGTTAAACAGCTGAGGAATGTTTATACTGTGTTACAGATGTTAAACAGCTGAGGAGTGTTTATACCGTTTTACATATGTTAAACAGCTGAGGAGTGTTTATACTGTGTTACAGATGTTAAACAGCTGAGGAGTGTTTATACCGTGTTACAGATGTTAAACAGCTGAGGAGTGTTTATACTGTGTTTCATATGTTAAACAGCTGAGGAGTGTTTATACTGCGTTACAGATGTTAAACAGTTGAGGAGTGTTTATACTGCATTACAGTTGTTAAACTGCTGAGGAGTGTTTATACTGCATTACATATGTTAAACAGCTGAGGAGTGTTTATACTGTGTTACATATGTTAAACAGCTGAGGAGTGTTTATACTGTGTTACAGATGTTAAAGCTGGGGAGTGTTTATACTGTGCTACAGATGTTAAACAGCTGAGGAGTGTTTATACTGCATTACAGATGTTAACAGCTGAGGAGGGCTTTTACTGTGTTACAGATGTTAAACAGCTGAGGAGTGTTTATACTGTGCTACAGATGTTAAACAGCTGAGGAGTGTTTATACTGTGCTACAGATGTTAAACAGCTGAGGAGTGTTTATACTGTGCTACATATGTTAAACAGCTGAAGAGTGTTTATACTGTGTTACAGATGTTAAACAGCTGAGGAGTGTTTATACTGTGTTACAGATGTTAAACAGCTGAGGAGTGTTTATACTGTGTTACATATGTTAAACAGCTGAAGAGTGTTTTTACCGTGTTACAGATGTTAACACCTGAGGAGGATTTATACTGTGTTACATATGTTAAACAGCTGAGGAGTGTTTATACCGTGTTACAGATGTTAACAGCTGAGGAGGGTTTATACTGTGTTACATATGTTAAACAGCTGAGGAGTGGTTATACTGTGTTACAGATGTTAAACAGCTGAGGAGTGTTTATACCGTGTTACAGATGTTAAACAGCTGAGGAGTGTTTATACTGTGTTACAGATGTTAAACAGCTGAGGGGTGTTTATACTGTGTTACAGATGTTAAACAGCTGAGGAGTGTTTATACTGTGCTACAGATGTTAAACAGCTGAGGAGTGTTTATACTGTGTTACATATGTTAAACAGCTGAAGAGTGTTTATACCGTGTTACAGATGTTAACACCTGAGGAGGATTTATACTGTGTTACATATGTTAAACAGCTGAGGAGTGTTTATACCGTGTTACAGATGTTAACAGCTGAGGAGGGTTTATACTGTGTTACATATGTTAAACAGCTGAGGAGTGGTTATACTGTGTTACAGATGTTAAACAGCTGAGGAGTGTTTATACCGTGTTACAGATGTTAAACAGCTGAGGAGTGTTTATACTGTGTTACAGATGTTAAACAGCTGAGGGGTGTTTATACTGTGTTACAGATGTTAAACAGCTGAGGAGTGTTTATACTGTGCTACAGATGTTAAACAGCTGAGGAGTGTTTATACTGTGTTACAGATGTTAAACAGCTGAAGAGTGTTTATACTGTACTACAGATTTTAAACAGCTGAGGAGTGTCTATATTGTGTTACAGATGTTAAACAGCTGAGGAGTGTTTATACTGTGTTACAGTTGTTAAACAGCTGAGGAGTGTTTATACTGTGTTACAGATGTTAAACAGCTGAGGAGTGTTTATACCGTTTTACATATGTTAAACAGCTGAGGAGTGTTTATACTGTGTTACAGATGTTAAACAGCTGAAGAGTGTTTATACTGTGCTACAGATGTTAAACAGCTGAGGAGTGTCTATATTGTGTTACATATGTTAAACAGCTGAGGAGTGTTTATACTGTGTTACAGTTGTTAAACAGCTGAGGAATGTTTATACTGTGTTACAGATGTTAAACAGCTGAGGAGTGTTTATACCGTTTTACATATGTTAAACAGCTGAGGAGTGTTTATACTGTGTTACAGATGTTAAACAGCTGAGGAGTGTTTATACCGTGTTACAGATGTTAAACAGCTGAGGAGTGTTTATACTGTGTTTCATATGTTAAACAGCTGAGGAGTGTTTATACTGCGTTACAGATGTTAAACAGTTGAGGAGTGTTTATACTGCATTACAGTTGTTAAACTGCTGAGGAGTGTTTATACTGCATTACATATGTTAAACAGCTGAGGAGTGTTTATACTGTGTTACATATGTTAAACAGCTGAGGAGTGTTTATACTGTGTTACAGATGTTAAAGCTGGGGAGTGTTTATACTGTGCTACAGATGTTAAACAGCTGAGGAGTGTTTATACTGCATTACAGATGTTAACAGCTGAGGAGGGCTTTTACTGTGTTACAGATGTTAAACAGCTGAGGAGTGTTTATACTGTGCTACAGATGTTAAACAGCTGAGGAGTGTTTATACTGTGCTACAGATATTAAACAGCTGAGGAGTGTTTATACTGCATTACAGATGTTAACAGCTGAGGAGTGTTTATACTGTGCTACAGATGTTAAACAGCTGAAGAGTGTTTATACTGTGCTACAGATGTTAAACAGCTGAGGAGTGTTTATACTGTGTTACAGATGTTAAACAGCTGAAGAGTGTTTATACTGTGCTACAGATGTTAAACAGTTGAAGAGTGTTTATACTGTGCTACAGATGTTAAACAGCTGAGGAGTGTTTATACTGTGTTACAGATGTTAAACAGCTGAAGAGTGTTTATACTGTACTACAGATTTTAAACAGCTGAGGAGTGTCTATATTGTGTTACAGATGTTAAACAGCTGAGGAGTGTTTATACTGTGTTACAGTTGTTAAACAGCTGAGGAGTGTTTATACTGTGTTACAGATGTTAAACAGCTGAGGAGTGTTTATACCGTTTTACATATGTTAAACAGCTGAGGAGTGTTTATACTGTGTTACAGATGTTAAACAGCTGAGGAGTGTTTATACAGTGTTACATATGTTAAACAGCTGAAGAGTGTTTATACCTTGTTACAGATGTTAACACCTGAGGAGGATTTATACTGTGTTACATATGTTAAACAGCTGAGGAGTGTTTATACCGTGTTACAGATGTTAAACAGCTGAGGAGGGTTTATACTGTGTTACATATGTTAAACAGCTGAGGAGTGTTTATACTGTGTTACAGATGTTAAACAGCTCAGGAGTGTTTATACCGTGTTACAGATGTTAAACAGCTGAGGAGTGTTTATACTGTGTTACAGATGTTAAACAGCTGAGGGGTGTTCATACTGTGTTACAGATGTTAAACAGCTGAGGAGTGTTTATACTGTGCTACAGATGTTAAACAGCTGAGGAGTGTTTATACTGTGTTACAGATGTTAAACAGCTGAGGAGTGTTTATACTGTGTTACAGATGTTAAACAGCTGAGGAGTGTTTATACTGTGTTACAGATGTTAAACAGCTGAGGATTTTTTTATGCTGTGTTACAGATGTTAAACAGCTGAGGAGTGTTTATACTGTGCTACATATGTTAAACAGCTGAGGAGTGTTTATACTGTGCTACAGATGTTAGACAGCTAAGGAGTGTTTATACTGCATTAGAGATGTTAAACAGCTGAGGAGTGTTTATACTGTGTTACAGATGTTAAACAGCTGAGGAGTGTTTATACTGTGCTACAGATGTTAAACAGCTGAGGAGTGTTTATACAGCGTTACAGATGTTAAACAGCTGAGGAGTGTTTATACTGTGCTACAGATGTTAAACAGCTGAGGAGTGTTTACATTGTGCTACAGATGTTAAAAAGACGAGGAGTGTCTATACTGTGCTACATATGTTAAACAGCTGAAGATTGTTTATACTGTGTTACAGATGTTAAACAGCTGAGGAGTGTTTATACTGTGTTACAGATGTTAAACAGCTGAGGAGTGTTTATACTGTGTTACATATGTTAAACAGCTGAAGAGTGTTTATACCGTGTTACAGATGTTAACACCTGAGGAGGATTTATACTGTGTTACATATGTTAAACAGCTGAGGAGTGTTTATACCGTGTTACAGATGTTAACAGCTGAGGAGGGTTTATACTGTGTTACATATGTTAAACAGCTGAGGAGTGGTTATACTGTGTTACAGATGTTAAACAGCTGAGGAGTGTTTATACCGTGTTACAGATGTTAAACAGCTGAGGAGTGTTTATACTGTGTTACAGATGTTAAACAGCTGAGGGGTGTTTATACTGTGTTACAGATGTTAAACAGCTGAGGAGTGTTTATACTGTGCTACAGATGTTAAACAGCTGAGGAGTGTTTATACTGTGTTACATATGTTAAACAGCTGAAGAGTGTTTATACCGTGTTACAGATGTTAACACCTGAGGAGGATTTATACTGTGTTACATATGTTAAACAGCTGAGGAGTGTTTATACCGTGTTACAGATGTTAACAGCTGAGGAGGGTTTATACTGTGTTACATATGTTAAACAGCTGAGGAGTGGTTATACTGTGTTACAGATGTTAAACAGCTGAGGAGTGTTTATACCGTGTTACAGATGTTAAACAGCTGAGGAGTGTTTATACTGTGTTACAGATGTTAAACAGCTGAGGGGTGTTTATACTGTGTTACAGATGTTAAACAGCTGAGGAGTGTTTATACTGTGCTACAGATGTTAAACAGCTGAGGAGTGTTTATACTGTGTTACAGATGTTAAACAGCTGAGGAGTGTTTATACTGTGTTACAGATGTTAAACAGCTGAGGAGTGTTTATACTGTGTTACAGATGTTAAACAGCTGAGGATTTTTTATGCTGTGTTACAGATGTTAAACAGCTGAGGAGTGTTTATACTGTGCTACAGATGTTAAACAGCTGACGAGTGTTTATACTGTGCTACAGATGTTAAACAGCTAAGGAGTGTTTATACTGCATTAGAGATGTTAAACAGCTGAGGAGTGTTTATACTGTGCTACAGATGTTAAACATCTGAGGAGTGTTTATACTGTTTTACAGATGTTAAACAGCTGAGGAGTGTTTATACAGCGTTACAGATGTTAAACAGCTGAGGAGTGTTTATACTGTGCTACAGATGTTAAACAGCTGAGGAGTGTTTACATTGTGCTACAGATGTTAAAAAGCCGAGGAGTGTCTATACTGTGCTACATATGTTAAACAGCTGAAGAGTGTTTATACTTTGTTACAGATGTTAAACAGCTGAGGAGTGTTTATACTGTGTTACAGATGTTAAACAGCTGAGGAGTGTTTATACTGTGTTACATATGTTAAACAGCTGAAGAGTGTTTATACCGTGTTACAGATGTTAACACCTGAGGAGGATTTATACTGTGTTACATATGTTAAACAGCTGAGGAGTGTTTATACCGTGTTACAGATGTTAACAGCTGAGGAGGGTTTATACTGTGTTACATATGTTAAACAGCTGAGGAGTGGTTATACTGTGTTACAGATGTTAAACAGCTGAGGAGTGTTTATACCGTGTTACAGATGTTAAACAGCTGAGGAGTGTTTATACTGTGTTACAGATGTTAAACAGCTGAGGGGTGTTTATACTGTGTTACAGATGTTAAACAGCTGAGGAGTGTTTATACTGTGCTACAGATGTTAAACAGCTGAGGAGTGTTTATACTGTGTTACAGATGTTAAACAGCTGAGGAGTGTTTATACTGTGTTACAGATGTTAAACAGCTGAGGAGTGTTTATACTGTGTTACAGATGTTAAACAGCTGAGGATTTTTTATGCTGTGTTACAGATGTTAAACAGCTGAGGAGTGTTTATACTGTGCTACAGATGTTAAACAGCTGAGGAGTGTTTATACTGTGCTACAGATGTTAAACAGCTAAGGAGTGTTTATACTGCATTAGAGATGTTAAACAGTTGAGGAGTGTTTATACTGTGCTACAGATGTTAAACATCTGAGGAGTGTTTATACTGTGCTACAGATATTAAACAGCTGAGGCGTGTTTATACTGCATTATAGATGTTAAACAGCTGAGGAGTGATTATACTGTTTTACAGATGTTAAACAGCTGAGGAGTGTTTATACTGTGCTACAGATGTTAAACAGCTGAGGAGTGTTTATACTGTGCTACAGATATTAAACAGCTGAGGAGTGTTTATACTGCATTAAAGATGTTAAACAGCTGAGGAGTGTTTATACTGTTTTACAGATGTTAAAAAGCTGAAGAGTGTTTATACTGTGCTACAGATGTTAAACAGCTGAGGAGTGTTTATACAGCGTTACAGATGTTAAACAGCTGAGGAGTGTTTACATTGTGCTACAGATGTTAAAAAGCCGAGGAGTGTCTATACTGTGCTACAGATGTTAAACAGCTGAAGAGTGTTTATACTGTGTTACAGAAATTAAACAGCTGAGGAGTGTTTATACTGTGTTACAGATGTTAAACAGCTGAAGAGTGTTTATACTGTGCTACAGATGTTAAACAGTTGAAGAGTGTTTATACTGTGCTACAGATGTTAAACAGCTGAGGAGTGTTTATACTGTGTTACAGATGTTAAACAGCTGAAGAGTGTTTATACTGTGCTACAGATTTTAAACAGCTGAGGAGTGTCTATATTGTGTTACAGATGTTAAACAGCTGAGGAGTGTTTATACTGTGTTACAGTTGTTAAACAGCTGAGGAGTGTTTATACTGTGTTACAGATGTTAAACAGCTGAGGAGTGTTTATACCGTTTTACATATGTTAAACAGCTGAGGAGTGTTTATACTGTGTTACAGATGTTAAACAGCTGAAGAGTGTTTATACTGTGCTACAGATGTTAAACAGCTGAGGAGTGTCTATATTGTGTTACATATGTTAAACAGCTGAGGAGTGTTTATACTGTGTTACAGTTGTTAAACAGCTGAGGAGTGTTTATACTGTGTTACAGATGTTAAACAGCTGAGGAGTGTTTATACCGTTTTACATATGTTAAACAGCTGAGGAGTGTTTATACTGTGTTACAGATGTTAAACAGCTGAGGAGTGTTTATACTGCGTTACAGATGTTAAACAGTTGAGGAGTGTTTATACTGCATTACAGTTGTTAAACAGCTGAGGAGTGTTTATACTGCATTACATATGTTAAACAGCTGAGGAGTGTTTATACTGTGTTACATATGTTAAACAGCTGAGGAGTGTTTATACTGTGTTACAGATGTTAAAGCTGGGGAGTGTTTATACTGTGTTACAGATGTTAAACAGATGAGGAGTGTTCATACTGCATTACAGATGTTAACAGCTGAGGAGGGTTTATACTGTGTTACAGATGTTAACAGCTGAGGAGTGTTTATACTGTGCTACAGATGTTAAACAGCTGAGGAGTGTTTGTACAGCGTTACAGATGTTAAACAGCTGTGGAGTGTTTATACTGTGCTACAGATGATAAACAGCTGAGGAGTGTTTACATTGTGCTACAGATGTTAAAAAGCCGAGGAGTGTCTATACTGTGCTACAGATGTTAAACAGCTGAGGAGTGTTTATACTGTGTTACAGATGTTAAACAGCTGAAGAGTGTTTATACTGTGCTACAGATGTTAAACAGTTGAAGAGTGTTTATACTGTGTTACAGATGTTAAACAGCTGAGGAGTGTTTATACCGTTTTACATATGTTAAACAGCTGAGGAGTGTTTATACTGTGCTACAGATATTAAACAGCTTAGGAGTGTTTATACTGCATTACAGATGTCAACAGCTGAGGAGTGTTTATACTGTGTTATAGATGTTAAACAGCTGAGGATTGTTTATACTGCATTACAGATGTTAAACAGCTGAGGATTGTTTATACTGTGCTACAGATATTAAACAGCTGAGGAGTGTTTATACTGTGCTACAGATGATAAACAGCTGAGGAGTGTTTATACTGTGCTACAGATATTAAATAGCTGAGGAGTGTTTATACTGTGTTACAGATGTTAAACAGCTGACGAGTGTTTATTCTGTGTTACAGATGTTAAACAGCTGAGGAGTGTTTATACTGTGCTACAGATATTAAACAGCTGAGGAGTGTTTATACTGTGCTACAGATATTAAACAGCCGAGAAGTGTTTATACTATGCCTCAGATGTTAACAGCTGAGGAGTTTTTATACTGTATTACAGATGTTAAACAGCTGAGGAGTGTTTATACTGCGTTACAGATGTTAAACAGTTGAGGATAGTTTATACTGCATTACATATGTTAAACAGCTAAGGAGTGTTTATACTGCATTACAGATGTTAAACAGCTGAGGAGTGTTTATACTGCATTACATATGTTAAACAGCTGAGGAGTGTTTATACTGTGTTACATATGTTAAACAGCTGAGGAGTGTTTATACAGCGTTACAGATGTTAAACAGCTGAGGAGTGTTTATACTGCATTACAGATGTTAAACAGCTGAGGAGTGTTTATACTGCATTACATATGTTAAACAGCTGAGGATTGTTTATACTGTGTTACAGATGTGAAACAGCTGAGGAGTGTTTATACTGTGCTACAGATGATAAACATCTGAGGAGTGTTTATACTGTGTTACAGATGTTAAACAGCTGAGGCGTGTTTATACTGCGTTACAGATGTTAAACAGCTGAGGATTTTTTATACTCTGCTGCAGATATTAAACAGCTGAGGAGTGTTTATACTGCATTACAGATGTTAAACAGCTGAGGAGTGTTTATACTGCATTACATATGTTAAACAGCTGAGGAGTGTTTATACAGTTTTACATATGTTAAACAGCTGAGGAGTGTTTATACTGTGTTACAGATGTTAAACAGCTGAGGAGTGTTTATACTGTGCTACAGATGTTAAACATCTGATGAGTGTTTATACTGTGTTACAGATGTTAAACAGCTGAGGAGTGTCTATATTGTGTTACAGATGTTAAACAGCTGAGGAGTGTTTATACTGTGTTACAGATGTTAAACAGCTGATGAGTGTTTATACTGTGCTACAGATGTTAAACATCTGATGAGTGTTTATACTGTGTTACAGATGTTAAACAGCTGAGGAGTGTCTATATTGTGTTACAGATGTTAAACAGCTGAGGATTGTTTATACTGTGTTACAGATGTTAACAGATGAGGAGTGTTTATACAGTGTTACAGATGTTAAACAGCTGAAGAGTGTTTACACTGTGCTACAGATGTTAAACAGCTGAGGAGTGTTTATACAGCGTTACAGATGTTAAACAGCTGAGGAGTGTTTATACTGTGCTACAGATGTTAAACAGCTGAGGAGTGTTTATACTGTGCTACAGATGTTAAACAGCTAAGGAGTGTTTATACTGCATTAGAGATGTTAAACAGCTGAGGAGTGTTTATACTGTGCTACAGATGTTAAACATCTGAGGAGTGTTTATACTGTGCTACAGATATTAAACAGCTGAGGCGTGTTTATACTGCATTATAGATGTTAAACAGCTGAGGAGTGATTATACTGTTTTACAGATGTTAAACAGCTGAGGAGTGTTTATACTGTGCTACAGATGTTAAACAGCTGAGGAGTGTTTATACTGTGCTACAGATATTAAACAGCTGAGGAGTGTTTATACTGCATTAAAGATGTTAAACAGCTGAGGAGTGTTTATACTGTTTTACAGATGTTAAAAAGCTGAAGAGTGTTTATACTGTGCTACAGATGTTAAACAGCTGAGGAGTGTTTATACAGCGTTACAGATGTTAAACAGCTGAGGAGTGTTTACATTGTGCTACAGATGTTAAAAAGCCGAGGAGTGTCTATACTGTGCTACAGATGTTAAACAGCTGAAGAGTGTTTATACTGTGCTACAGATGTTAAACAGCTGAGGAGTGTTTATACTGTGTTACAGATGTTAAACAGCTGAAGAGTGTTTATACTGTGCTACAGATGTTAAACAGTTGAAGAGTGTTTATACTGTGCTACAGATGTTAAACAGCTGAGGAGTGTTTATACTGTGTTACAGATGTTAAACAGCTGAAGAGTGTTTATACTGTGCTACAGATTTTAAACAGCTGAGGAGTGTCTATATTGTGTTACAGATGTTAAACAGCTGAGGAGTGTTTATACTGTGTTACAGTTGTTAAACAGCTGAGGAGTGTTTATACTGTGTTACAGATGTTAAACAGCTGAGGAGTGTTTATACCGTTTTACATATGTTAAACAGCTGAGGAGTGTTTATACTGTGTTACAGATGTTAAACAGCTGAAGAGTGTTTATACTGTGCTACAGATGTTAAACAGCTGATGAGTGTCTATATTGTGTTACATATGTTAAACAGCTGAGGAGTGTTTATACTGTGTTACAGTTGTTAAACAGCTGAGGAGTGTTTATACTGTGTTATAGATGTTAAACAGCTGAGGAGTGTTTATACCGTTTTACATATGTTAAACAGCTGAGGAGTGTTTATACTGTGTTACAGATGTTAAACAGCTGAGGAGTGTTTATACCGTGTTACAGATGTTAAACAGCTGAGGAGTGTTTATACTGTGTTTCATATGTTAAACAGCTGAGGAGTGTTTATACTGCGTTACAGATGTTAAACAGTTGAGGAGTGTTTATACTGCATTACAGTTGTTAAACAGCTGAGGAGTGTTTATACTGCATTACATATGTTAAACAGCTGAGGAGTGTTTATACTGTGTTACATATGTTAAACAGCTGAGGAGTGTTTATACTGTGTTACAGATGTTAAAGCTGGGGAGTGTTTATACTGTGTTACAGATGTTAAACAGATGAGGAGTGTTCATACTGCATTACAGATGTTAACAGCTGAGAGGTATTTATACTGTGTTACAGATGTTAACAGCTGAGGAGTGTTTATACTGTGCTACAGATGTTAAACAGCTGAGGAGTGTTTATACTGCGTCACATATATTAAACAGCTGAGGAGTGTTTATACTGTGCTACAGATGTTAAACAGCTGAGGAGTGTTTATACAGCGTTACAGATGTTAAACAGCTGTGGAGTGTTTATACTGTGCTACAGATGATAAACAGCTGAGGAGTGTTTACATTGTGCTACAGATGTTAAAAAGCCGAGGAGTGTCTATACTGTGCTACAGATGTTAAACAGCTGAAGAGTGTTTATACTGTGCTACAGATGTTAAACAGCTGAGGAGTGTTTATACTGTGTTACAGATGTTAAACAGCTGAAGAGTGTTTATACTGTGCTACAGATGTTAAACAGTTGAAGAGTGTTTATACTGTGTTACAGATGTTAAACAGCTGAGGAGTGTTTATACCGTTTTACATATGTTAAACAGCTGTAGAGTGTTTATACTGTGCTACAGATATTAAACAGCTTAGGAGTGTTTATACTGCATTACAGATGTCAACAGCTGAGGAGTGTTTATACTGTGTTATAGATGTTAAACAGCTGAGGATTGTTTATACTGCATTACAGATGTTAAACAGCTGAGGATTTTTTATACTGTGCTACAGATATTAAACAGCTGAGGAGTGTTTATACTGTGCTACAGATGATAAACAGCTGAGGAGTGTTTATACTGTGCTACAGATATTAAATAGCTGAGGAGTGTTTATACTGTGTTAGAGATGTTAAACAGCTGAGGAGTGTTTATTCTGTGTTACAGATGTTAAACAGCTGAGGAGTGTTTATACTGTGCTACAGATATTAAACAGCTGAGGAGTGTTTATACTGTGCTACAGATATTAAACAGCTGAGGAGTGTTTATACTATGCTACAGATGTTAACAGCTGAGGAGTTTTTATACTGTATTACAGATGTTAAACAGCTGAGGAGTGTTTATACTGCGTTACAGATGTTAAACAGTTGAGGATAGTTTATACTGCTTTACATATGTTAAACAGCTAAGGAGTGTTTATACTGTGTTACAGATGTTAAACTGCTGAGGAGTATTTATACTGCATTACAGATGTTAAACAGCTGAGGAGTGTTTATACTGCATTACATATGTTAAACAGCTGAGGAGTGTTTATACTGTGTTACATATGTTAAACAGCTGAGGAGTGTTTATACAGCGTTACAGATGTTAAACAGCTGAGGAGTGTTTATACTGCATTACAGATGTTAAACAGCTGAGGAGTGTTTATACTGCATTACATATGTTAAACAGCTGAGGAGTGTTTATACTGTGTTACAGATGTGAAACAGCTGAGGAGTGTTTATACTGTGCTACAGATGATAAACATCTGAGGAGTGTTTATACTGTGTTACAGATGTTAAACAGCTGAGGCGTGTTTATACTGCGTTACAGATGTTAAACAGCTGAGGATTGTTTATACTCTGCTGCAGATATTAAACAGCTGAGGAGTGTTTATACTGCATTACAGATGTTAAACAGCTGAGGAGTGTTTATACTGCATTACATATGTTAAACAGCTGAGGAGTGTTTATACAGTTTTACATATGTTAAACAGCTGAGGAGTGTTTATACTGTGTTACAGATGTTAAACAGCTGAGGAGTGTTTATACTGTGCTACAGATGTTAAACATCTGATGAGTGTTTATACTGTGTTACAGATGTTAAACAGCTGAGGAGTGTCTATATTGTGTTACAGATGTTAAACAGCTGAGGAGTGTTTATACTGTGTTACAGTTGTTAAACAGCTGAGGAGTGTTTATACTGTGTTACAGATGTTAAACAGCTGAGGAGTGTTTATACCGTTTTACATATGTTAAACAGCTGAGGAGTGTTTATACTGTGTTACAGATGTTAAACAGCTGAGGAGTGTTTATACCGTGTTACAGATGTTAAACAGCTGAGGAGTGTTTATACTGTGTTTCATATGTTAAACAGCTGAGGAGTGTTTATACTGCGTTACAGATGTTAAACAGTTGAGGAGTGTTTATACTGCATTACAGTTGTTAAACAGCTGAGGAGTGTTTATACTGCATTACATATGTTAAACAGCTGAGGAGTGTTTGTACTGTGTTACATATGTTAAACAGCTGAGGATTGTTTATACTGTGTTACAGATGTTAACAGATGAGGAGTGTTTATACTGTGTTACAGATGTTAAACAGCTGAAGAGTGTTTACACTGTGCTACAGATGTTAAACAGCTGAGGAGTGTTTATACAGCGTTACAGATGTTAAACAGCTGAGGAGTGTTTATACTGTGCTACAGATGTTAAACAGCTGAGGAGTGTTTATACTGTGCTACAGATATTAAACAGATGATGCGTGTTTATACTGCATTACAGATGGTAAACAGCTGAGGAGTGATTATACTGTTTTACAGATGTTAAACAGCTGAGGAGTGTTTATACTGTGCTACAGATGTTAAACAGCTGAGGAGTGTTTATACTGTGCTACAGATGTTAAACAGTTGAAGAGTGTTTATACTGTGTTAAATATGTTAAACTGCTGAGGAGTGTTTATACTGCATTACAGATGTTAAACAGCTGAGGAGTGTTTATACTGCATTACATATGTTAAACAGCTGAGGAGTGTTTATACTGTGTTACATATGTTAAACAGCTGAGGAGTGTTTATACTGCGTTACAGATTTTAAACAGCTGAAGAGTGTTTATACTGTGCTACAGATGTTAAACAGTTGAAGAGTGTTTATACTGTGCTACAGATGTTAAACAGCTGAGGAGTGTTTATGCTGTGTTACAGATGTTAAACAGCTGAAGAGTGTTTATACTGTGCTACAGATTTTAAACAGCTGAGGAGTGTCTATATTGTGTTACAGATGTTAAACAGCTGAGGAGTGTTTATACTGTGTTACAGTTGTTAAACAGCTGAGGAGTGTTTATACTGTGTTACAGATGTTAAACAGCTGAGGAGTGTTTATACCGTTTTACATATGTTAAACAGCTGAGGAGTGTTTATACTGTGTTACAGATGTTAAACAGCTGAAGAGTGTTTATACTGTGTTACAGATGTTAAACAGCTGAGGAGTGTTTATACCGTTTTACATATGTTAAACAGCTGAGGAGTGTTTATACTGTGTTACAGATGTTAAACAGCTGAGGAGTGTTTATACCGTGTTACAGATGATAAACAGCTGAGGAGTGTTTATACTGTGCTACAGATATTAAATAGCTGAGGAGTGTTTATACTGTGTTACAGATGTTAAACAGCTGAGGAGTGTTTATTCTGTGTTACAGATTTTAAACAGCTGAGGAGTGTTTATACAGCGTTACAGATGTTAAACAGCTGTGGAGTGTTTATACTGTGCTACAGATGATAAACAGCTGAGGAGTGTTTACATTGTGCTACAGATGTTAAAAAGCCGAGGAGTGTCTATACTGTGCTACAGATGTTAAACAGCTGAAGAGTGTTTATACTGTGCTACAGATGTTAAACAGCTGAGGAGTGTTTATACTGTGTTACAGATGTTAAACAGCTGAAGAGTGTTTATACTGTGCTACAGATGTTAAACAGTTGAAGAGTGTTTATACTGTGTTACAGATGTTAAACAGCTGAGGAGTGTTTATACCGTTTTACATATGTTAAACAGCTGAGGAGTGTTTATACTGTGCTACAGATATTAAACAGCTTAGGAGTGTTTATACTGCATTACAGATGTCAACAGCTGAGGAGTGTTTATACTGTGTTATAGATGTTAAACAGCTGAGGATTGTTTATACTGCATTACAGATGTTAAACAGCTGAGGATTGTTTATACTGTGCTACAGATATTAAACAGCTGAGGAGTGTTTATACTCTGCTACAGATGATAAACAGATGAGGAGTGTTTATACTGTGCTACAGATATTAAATAGCTGAGGAGTGTTTATACTGTGTTACAGATGTTAAACAGCTGAGGAGTGTTTATACTGTGCTACAGATATTAAACAGCTGAGGAGTGTTTATACTGTGCTACAGATATTAAACAGCTGAGGAGTGTTGATACTATGCTACAGATGTTAACAGCTGAGGAGTTTTTATACTGTATTACAGATGTTAAACAGCTGAGGAGTGTTTATACTGCGTTACAGATGTTAAACAGTTGAGGATAGTTTATACTGCATTACATATGTTAAACAGCTAAGGAGTGTTTATACTGTGTTACAGATGTTAAACTGCTGAGGAGTGTTTATACTGCATTACAGATGTTAAACAGCTGAGGAGTGTTTATACTGCATTACATATGTTAAACAGCTGAGGAGTGTTTATACTGTGTTACATATGTTAAACAGCTGAGGAGTGTTTATACAGCGTTACAGATGTTAAACAGCTGAGGAGTGTTTATACTGCATTACAGATGTTAAACAGCTGAGGAGTGTTTATACTGCATTACATATGTTAAACAGCTGAGGAGTGTTTATACTGTGTTACAGATGTGAAACAGCTGAGGAGTGTTTATACTGTGCTACAGATGATAAACATCTGAGGAGTGTTTATACTGTGTTACAGATGTTAAACAGCTGAGGCGTGTTTATACTGCGTTACAGATGTTAAACAGCTGAGGATTGTTTATACTCTGCTGCAGATATTAAACAGCTGAGGAGTGTTTATACTGCATTACAGATGTTAAACAGCTGAGGAGTGTTTATACTGCATTACATATGTTAAACAGCTGAGGAGTGTTTATACAGTTTTACATATGTTAAACAGCTGAGGAGTGTTTATACTGTGTTACAGATGTTAAACAGCTGAGGAGTGTTTATACTGTGCTACAGATGTTAAACATCTGATGAGTGTTTATACTGTGTTACAGATGTTAAACAGCTGAGGAGTGTTTATACTGTGTTACAGTTGTTAAACAGCTGAGGAGTGTTTATACTGTGTTACAGATGTTAAACAGCTGAGGAGTGTTTATACCGTTTTACATATGTTAAACAGCTGAGGAGTGTTTATACTGTGTTACAGATGTTAAACAGCTGAGGAGTGTTTATACCGTGTTACAGATGTTAAACAGCTGAGGAGTGTTTATGCTGTGTTTCATATGTTAAACAGCTGAGGAGTGTTTATACTGCGTTACAGATGTTAAACAGTTGAGGAGTGTTTATACTGCATTACAGTTGTTAAACAGCTGAGGAGTGTTTATACTGCATTACATATGTTAAACAGCTGAGGAGTGTTTGTACTGTGTTACATATGTTAAACAGCTGAGGATTGTTTATACTGTGTTACAGATGTTAACAGATGAGGAGTGTTTATACTGTGTTACAGATGTTAAACAGCTGAAGAGTGTTTACACTGTGCTACAAATGTTAAACAGCTGAGGAGTGTTTATACAGCGTTACAGATGTTAAACAGCTGAGGAGTGTTTATACTGTGCTACAGATGTTAAACAGCTGAGGAGTGTTTATACTGTGCTATAGATATTAAACAGATGATGCGTGTTTATACTGCATTACAGATGGTAAACAGCTGAGGAGTGATTATACTGTTTTACAGATGTTAAACAGCTGAGGAGTGTTTATACTGTGCTACAGATGTTAAACAGCTGAGGAGTGTTTATACTGTGCTACAGATGTTAAACAGTTGAAGAGTGTTTATACTGTGTTACATATGTTAAACTGCTGAGGAGTGTTTATACTGCATTACAGATGTTAAACAGCTGAGGAGTGTTTATACTGCATTACATATGTTAAACAGCTGAGGAGTGTTTATACTGTGTTACATATGTTAAACAGCTGAGGAGTGTTTATACTGCGTTACAGATTTTAAACAGCTGAGGAGTGTTTATACAGCATTACATATGTTAAACAGCTGAGGAGTGTTTATACTGTGTTACATATATTAAACTGCTGAGGAGTGTTTATACTGCATTACAGATGTTAAACAGCTGAGGAGTGTTTATACTGCATTACATATGTTAAACAGCTGAGGAGTGTTTATACTGTGTTACAGATATTAAACAGCTGAGGAGTGTTTATACTGTGCTTAGATGTTAAACAGCTGAGGAGTGTTTATACTGTGTTACAGATGTTAAACAGCTGAGGAGTGTTTATACTGTGCTACAGATGTTAAACAGCTGAGGAGTGTTTATACTGTGTTACAGATGTTAAACAGCTGAGCAGTGTTCATACTGCATTACATATGTTAAACAGCTGAGGAGTGTTTATACTGCATTACATATGTTAAACAGCTGAGGAGTGTTTATACTGTGTTACATATGTTAAACAGCTGAGGAGTGTTTATACTGCGTTACAGATGTTAAACAGCTGAGGAGTGTTTATACTGCATTACATATGTTAAACAGCTGAGGAGTGTTTATACTGTGTTACATATTTTAAACTGCTGAGGAGTGTTTATACTGTGCTACAGATATTAAATAGCTGAGGAGTGTTTATACTGTGTTACAGATGTTAAACAGCTGAGGAGTGTTTATTCTGTGTTACAGATTTTAAACAGCTGAGGAGTGTTTATACTGTGCTACAGATATTAAACAGCTGAGGAGTATTTATACTGTGCTACAGATATTAAACAGCTGAGGAGTGTTCATACTATGCTACAGATGTTAACAGCTGAGGAGTTTTTATACTGTATTACAGATGTTAAACAGCTGAGGAGTGTTTATACTGCGTTACAGATGTTAAACAGTTGAGGATAGTTTATACTGCATTACATATGTTAAACAGCTGAGGAGTGTTCATACTGCATTACAGATGTTAACAGCTGAGGAGGGCTTATACTGTGTTACAGATGTTAACAGCTGAGGAGTGTTTATACTGTGCTACAGATGTTAAACAGCTGAGGAGTGTTTATACTGCGTCACATATATTAAACAGCTGAGGAGTGTTTATACTGTGCTACAGATGTTAAACAGCTGAGGAGTGTTTATACAGCGTTACAGATGTTAAACAGCTGTGGAGTGTTTATACTGTGCTACAGATGATAAACAGCTGAGGAGTGTTTACATTGTGCTACAGATGTTAAAAAGCCGAGGAGTGTCTATACTGTGCTACAGATGTTAAACAGCTGAAGAGTGTTTATACTGTGCTACAGATGTTAAACAGCTGAGGAGTGTTTATACTGTGTTACAGATGTTAAACAGCTGAAGAGTGTTTATACTGTGCTACAGATGTTAAACAGTTGAAGAGTGTTTATACTGTGTTACAGATGTTAAACAGCTGAGGAGTGTTTATACCGTTTTACATATGTTAAACAGCTGAGGAGTGTTTATACTGTGCTACAGATATTAAACAGCTTAGGAGTGTTTATACTGCATTACAGATGTCAACAGCTGAGGAGTGTTTATACTGTGTTATAGATGTTAAACAGCTGAGGATTGTTTATACTGCATTACAGATGTTAAACAGCTGAGGATTGTTTATACTGTGCTACAGATATTAAACAGCTGAGGAGTGTTTATACTCTGCTACAGATGATAAACAGATGAGGAGTGTTTATACTGTGCTACAGATATTAAATAGCTGAGGAGTGTTTATACTGTGTTACAGATGTTAAACAGCTGAGGAGTGTTTATACTGTGCTACAGATATTAAACAGCTGAGGAGTGTTTATACTGTGCTACAGATATTAAACAGCTGAGGAGTGTTGATACTATGCTACAGATGTTAACAGCTGAGGAGTTTTTATACTGTATTACAGATGTTAAACAGCTGAGGAGTGTTTATACTGCGTTACAGATGTTAAACAGTTGAGGATAGTTTATACTGCATTACATATGTTAAACAGCTAAGGAGTGTTTATACTGTGTTACAGATGTTAAACTGCTGAGGACAGTTTATACTGCATTACAGATGTTAAACAGCTGAGGAGTGTTTATACTGCATTACATATGTTAAACAGCTGAGGAGTGTTTATACTGTGTTACATATGTTAAACAGCTGAGGAGTGTTTATACAGCGTTACAGATGTTAAACAGCTGAGGAGTGTTTATACTGCATTACAGATGTTAAACAGCTGAGGAGTGTTTATACTGCATTACATATGTTAAACAGCTGAGGAGTGTTTATACTGTGTTACAGATGTGAAACAGCTGAGGAGTGTTTATACTGTGCTACAGATGATAAACATCTGAGGAGTGTTTATACTGTGTTACAGATGTTAAACAGCTGAGGCGTGTTTATACTGCGTTACAGATGTTAAACAGCTGAGGATTGTTTATACTCTGCTGCAGATATTAAACAGCTGAGGAGTGTTTATACTGCATTACAGATGTTAAACAGCTGAGGAGTGTTTATACTGCATTACATATGTTAAACAGCTGAGGAGTGTTTATACAGTTTTACATATGTTAAACAGCTGAGGAGTGTTTATACTGTGTTACAGATGTTAAACAGCTGAGGAGTGTTTATACTGTGCTACAGATGTTAAACATCTGATGAGTGTTTATACTGTGTTACAGATGTTAAACAGCTGAGGAGTGTTTATACTGTGTTACAGTTGTTAAACAGCTGAGGAGTGTTTATACTGTGTTACAGATGTTAAACAGCTGAGGAGTGTTTATACCGTTTTACATATGTTAAACAGCTGAGGAGTGTTTATACTGTGTTACAGATGTTAAACAGCTGAGGAGTGTTTATACCGTGTTACAGATGTTAAACAGCTGAGGAGTGTTTATACTGTGTTTCATATGTTAAACAGCTGAGGAGTGTTTATACTGCGTTACAGATGTTAAACAGTTGAGGAGTGTTTATACTGCATTACAGTTGTTAAACAGCTGAGGAGTGTTTATACTGCATTACATATGTTAAACAGCTGAGGAGTGTTTGTACTGTGTTACATATGTTAAACAGCTGAGGATTGTTTATACTGTGTTACAGATGTTAACAGATGAGGAGTGTTTATACTGTGTTACAGATGTTAAACAGCTGAAGAGTGTTTACACTGTGCTACAAATGTTAAACAGCTGAGGAGTGTTTATACAGCGTTACAGATGTTAAACAGCTGAGGAGTGTTTATACTGTGCTACAGATGTTAAACAGCTGAGGAGTGTTTATACTGTGCTATAGATATTAAACAGATGATGCGTGTTTATACTGCATTACAGATGGTAAACAGCTGAGGAGTGATTATACTGTTTTACAGATGTTAAACAGCTGAGGAGTGTTTATACTGTGCTACAGATGTTAAACAGCTGAGGAGTGTTTATACTGTGTTACATATGTTAAACTGCTGAGGAGTGTTTATACTGCATTACAGATGTTAAACAGCTGAGGAGTGTTTATACTGCATTACATATGTTAAACAGCTGAGGAGTGTTTATACTGTGTTACATATGTTAAACAGCTGAGGAGTGTTTATACTGTGTTACATATGTTAAACAGCTGAGGAGTGTTTATACTGCGTTACAGATTTTAAACAGCTGAGGAGTGTTTATACAGCATTACATATGTTAAACAGCTGAGGAGTGTTTATACTGTGTTACATATATTAAACTGCTGAGGAGTGTTTATACTGCATTACAGATGTTAAACAGCTGAGGAGTGTTTATACTGCATTACATATGTTAAACAGCTGAGGAGTGTTTATACTGTGTTACAGATATTAAACAGCTGAGGAGTGTTTATACTGTGCTTAGATGTTAAACAGCTGAGGAGTGTTTATACTGTGTTACAGATATTAAACAGCTGAGGAGTGTTTATACTGTGCTACAGATGTTAAACAGCTGAGGAGTGTTTATACTGTGTTACAGATGTTAAACAGCTGAGCAGTGTTCATACTGCATTACATATGTTAAACAGCTGAGGAGTGTTTATACTGCATTACATATGTTAAACAGCTGAGGAGTGTTTATACTGTGTTACATATGTTAAACAGCTGAGGAGTGTTTATACTGCGTTACAGATGTTAAACAGCTGAGGAGTGTTTATACTGCATTACATATGTTAAACAGCTGAGGAGTGTTTATACTGTGTTACATATTTTAAACTGCTGAGGAGTGTTTATACTGCATTACAGATGTTAAACAGCTGAGGAGTGTTTATACTGCATTACATATGTTAAACAGCTGAGGAGTGTTTATACTGTGTTACAGATATTAAACAGCTGAGGAGTGTTTATACTGTGCTACAGATGTTAAACAGCTGAGGAGTGTTTATACTGCATTACATATGTTAAACAGCTGAGGAGTGTTTATACTGTGTTACATATTTTAAACTGCTGAGGAGTGTTTATACTGTGCTACAGATATTAAATAGCTGAGGAGTGTTTATACTGTGTTACAGATGTTAAACAGCTGAGGAGTGTTTATTCTGTGTTACAGATTTTAAACAGCTGAGGAGTGTTTATACTGTGCTACAGATATTAAACAGCTGAGGAGTATTTATACTGTGCTACAGATATTAAACAGCTGAGGAGTGTTTATACTATGCTACAGATGTTAACAGCTGAGGAGTTTTTATACTGTATTACAGATGTTAAACAGCTGAGGAGTGTTTATACTGCGTTACAGATGTTAAACAGTTGAGGATAGTTTATACTGCATTACATATGTTAAACAGCTGAGGAGTGTTCATACTGCATTACAGATGTTAACAGCTGAGGAGGGCTTATACTGTGTTACAGATGTTAACAGCTGAGGAGTGTTTATACTGTGCTACAGATGTTAAACAGCTGAGGAGTGTTTATACTGCGTCACATATATTAAACAGCTGAGGAGTGTTTATACTGTGCTACAGATGTTAAACAGCTGAGGAGTGTTTATACAGCGTTACAGATGTTAAACAGCTGTGGAGTGTTTATACTGTGCTACAGATGATAAACAGCTGAGGAGTGTTTACATTGTGCTACAGATGTTAAAAAGCCGAGGAGTGTCTATACTGTGCTACAGATGTTAAACAGCTGAAGAGTGTTTATACTGTGCTACAGATGTTAAACAGCTGAGGAGTGTTTATACTGTGTTACAGATGTTAAACAGCTGAAGAGTGTTTATACTGTGCTACAGATGTTAAACAGTTGAAGAGTGTTTATACTGTGTTACAGATGTTAAACAGCTGAGGAGTGTTTATACCGTTTTACATATGTTAAACAGCTGAGGAGTGTTTATACTGTGCTACAGATATTAAACAGCTTAGGAGTGTTTATACTGCATTACAGATGTCAACAGCTGAGGAGTGTTTATACTGTGTTATAGATGTTAAACAGCTGAGGATTGTTTATACTGCATTACAGATGTTAAACAGCTGAGGATTGTTTATACTGTGCTACAGATATTAAACAGCTGAGGAGTGTTTATACTCTGCTACAGATGATAAACAGATGAGGAGTGTTTATACTGTGCTACAGATATTAAATAGCTGAGGAGTGTTTATACTGTGTTACAGATGTTAAACAGCTGAGGAGTGTTTATACTGTGTTACAGATGTTAAACAGCTGAGGAGTGTTTATACTGTGCTACAGATATTAAACAGCTGAGGAGTGTTGATACTATGCTACAGATGTTAACAGCTGAGGAGTTTTTATACTGTATTACAGATGTTAAACAGCTGAGGAGTGTTTATACTGCGTTACAGATGTTAAACAGTTGAGGATAGTTTATACTGCATTACATATGTTAAACAGCTAAGGAGTGTTTATACTGTGTTACAGATGTTAAACTGCTGAGGAGTGTTTATACTGCATTACAGATGTTAAACAGCTGAGGAGTGTTTATACTGCATTACATATGTTAAACAGCTGAGGAGTGTTTATACTGTGCTACAGATGATAAACAGATGAGGAGTGTTTATACTGTGCTACAGATATTAAATAGCTGAGGAGTGTTTATACTGTGTTACAGATGTTAAACAGCTGAGGAGTGTTTATACTGTGCTACAGATATTAAACAGCTGAGGAGTGTTTATACTGTGCTACAGATATTAAACAGCTGAGGAGTGTTGATACTATGCTACAGATGTTAACAGCTGAGGAGTTTTTATACTGTATTACAGATGTTAAACAGCTGAGGAGTGTTTATACTGCATTACATATGTTAAACAGCTGAGGAGTGTTTATACAGTTTTACATATGTTAAACAGCTGAGGAGTGTTTATACTGTGTTACAGATGTTAAACAGCTGAGGAGTGTTTATACTGTGCTACAGATGTTAAACATCTGATGAGTGTTTATACTGTGTTACAGATGTTAAACAGCTGAGGAGTGTTTATACTGTGTTACAGTTGTTAAACAGCTGAGGAGTGTTTATACTGTGTTACAGATGTTAAACAGCTGAGGAGTGTTTATACCGTTTTACATATGTTAAACAGCTGAGGAGTGTTTATACTGTGTTACAGATGTTAAACAGCTGAGGAGTGTTTATACCGTGTTACAGATGTTAAACAGCTGAGGAGTGTTTATACTGTGTTTCATATGTTAAACAGCTGAGGAGTGTTTATACTGCGTTACAGATGTTAAACAGTTGAGGAGTGTTTATACTGCATTACAGTTGTTAAACAGCTGAGGAGTGTTTATACTGCATTACATATGTTAAACAGCTGAGGAGTGTTTGTACTGTGTTACATATGTTAAACAGCTGAGGATTGTTTATACTGTGTTACAGATGTTAACAGATGAGGAGTGTTTATACTGTGTTACAGATGTTAAACAGCTGAAGAGTGTTTACACTGTGCTACAAATGTTAAACAGCTGAGGAGTGTTTATACAGCGTTACAGATGTTAAACAGCTGAGGAGTGTTTATACTGTGCTACAGATGTTAAACAGCTGAGGAGTGTTTATACTGTGCTATAGATATTAAACAGATGATGCGTGTTTATACTGCATTACAGATGGTAAACAGCTGAGGAGTGATTATACTGTTTTACAGATGTTAAACAGCTGAGGAGTGTTTATACTGTGCTACAGATGTTAAACAGCTGAGGAGTGTTTATACTGTGCTACAGATGTTAAACAGTTGAAGAGTGTTTATACTGTGTTACATATGTTAAACTGCTGAGGAGTGTTTATACTGCATTACAGATGTTAAACAGTTGAGGATAGTTTATACTGCATTACATATGTTAAACAGCTAAGGAGTGTTTATACTGTGTTACAGATGTTAAACTGCTGAGGACAGTTTATACTGCATTACAGATGTTAAACAGCTGAGGAGTGTTTATACTGCATTACATATGTTAAACAGCTGAGGAGTGTTTATACTGTGTTACATATGTTAAACAGCTGAGGAGTGTTTATACAGCGTTACAGATGTTAAACAGCTGAGGAGTGTTTATACTGCATTACAGATGTTAAACAGCTGAGGAGTGTTTATACTGCATTACATATGTTAAACAGCTGAGGAGTGTTTATACTGTGTTACAGATGTGAAACAGCTGAGGAGTGTTTATACTGTGCTACAGATGATAAACATCTGAGGAGTGTTTATACTGTGTTACAGATGTTAAACAGCTGAGGCGTGTTTATACTGCGTTACAGATGTTAAACAGCTGAGGATTGTTTATACTCTGCTGCAGATATTAAACAGCTGAGGAGTGTTTATACTGCATTACAGATGTTAAACAGCTGAGGAGTGTTTATACTGCATTACATATGTTAAACAGCTGAGGAGTGTTTATACAGTTTTACATATGTTAAACAGCTGAGGAGTGTTTATACTGTGTTACAGATGTTAAACAGCTGAGGAGTGTTTATACCGTGTTACAGATGTTAAACAGCTGAGGAGTGTTTATACTGTGTTTCATATGTTAAACAGCTGAGGAGTGTTTATACTGCGTCACATATATTAAACAGCTGAGGAGTGTTTATACTGTGCTACAGATGTTAAACAGCTGAGGAGTGTTTATACAGCGTTACAGATGTTAAACAGCTGTGGAGTGTTTATACTGTGCTACAGATGATAAACAGCTGAGGAGTGTTTACATTGTGCTACAGATGTTAAAAAGCCGAGGAGTGTCTATACTGTGCTACAGATGTTAAACAGCTGAAGAGTGTTTATACTGTGCTACAGATGTTAAACAGCTGAGGAGTGTTTATACTGTGTTACAGATGTTAAACAGCTGAAGAGTGTTTATACTGTGCTACAGATGTTAAACAGTTGAAGAGTGTTTATACTGTGTTACAGATGTTAAACAGCTGAGGAGTGTTTATACCGTTTTACATATGTTAAACAGCTGAGGAGTGTTTATACTGTGCTACAGATATTAAACAGCTTAGGAGTGTTTATACTGCATTACAGATGTCAACAGCTGAGGAGTGTTTATACTGTGTTATAGATGTTAAACAGCTGAGGATTGTTTATACTGCATTACAGATGTTAAACAGCTGAGGATTGTTTATACTGTGCTACAGATATTAAACAGCTGAGGAGTGTTTATACTCTGCTACAGATGATAAACAGATGAGGAGTGTTTATACTGTGCTACAGATATTAAATAGCTGAGGAGTGTTTATACTGTGTTACAGATGTTAAACAGCTGAGGAGTGTTTATACTGTGCTACAGATATTAAACAGCTGAGGAGTGTTTATACTGTGCTACAGATATTAAACAGCTGAGGAGTGTTGATACTATGCTACAGATGTTAACAGCTGAGGAGTTTTTATACTGTATTACAGATGTTAAACAGCTGAGGAGTGTTTATACTGCGTTACAGATGTTAAACAGTTGAGGATAGTTTATACTGCATTACATATGTTAAACAGCTAAGGAGTGTTTATACTGTGTTACAGATGTTAAACTGCTGAGGACAGTTTATACTGCATTACAGATGTTAAACAGCTGAGGAGTGTTTATACTGCATTACATATGTTAAACAGCTGAGGAGTGTTTATACTGTGTTACATATGTTAAACAGCTGAGGAGTGTTTATACAGCGTTACAGATGTTAAACAGCTGAGGAGTGTTTATACTGCATTACAGATGTTAAACAGCTGAGGAGTGTTTATACTGCATTACATATGTTAAACAGCTGAGGAGTGTTTATACTGTGTTACAGATGTGAAACAGCTGAGGAGTGTTTATACTGTGCTACAGATGATAAACATCTGAGGAGTGTTTATACTGTGTTACAGATGTTAAACAGCTGAGGCGTGTTTATACTGCGTTACAGATGTTAAACAGCTGAGGATTGTTTATACTCTGCTGCAGATATTAAACAGCTGAGGAGTGTTTATACTGCATTACAGATGTTAAACAGCTGAGGAGTGTTTATACTGCATTACATATGTTAAACAGCTGAGGAGTGTTTATACAGTTTTACATATGTTAAACAGCTGAGGAGTGTTTATACTGTGTTACAGATGTTAAACAGCTGAGGAGTGTTTATACTGTGCTACAGATGTTAAACATCTGATGAGTGTTTATACTGTGTTACAGATGTTAAACAGCTGAGGAGTGTTTATACTGTGTTACAGTTGTTAAACAGCTGAGGAGTGTTTATACTGTGTTACAGATGTTAAACAGCTGAGGAGTGTTTATACCGTTTTACATATGTTAAACAGCTGAGGAGTGTTTATACTGTGTTACAGATGTTAAACAGCTGAGGAGTGTTTATACCGTGTTACAGATGTTAAACAGCTGAGGAGTGTTTATACTGTGTTTCATATGTTAAACAGCTGAGGAGTGTTTATACTGCGTTACAGATGTTAAACAGTTGAGGAGTGTTTATACTGCATTACAGTTGTTAAACAGCTGAGGAGTGTTTATACTGCATTACATATGTTAAACAGCTGAGGAGTGTTTGTACTGTGTTACATATGTTAAACAGCTGAGGATTGTTTATACTGTGTTACAGATGTTAACAGATGAGGAGTGTTTATACTGTGTTACAGATGTTAAACAGCTGAAGAGTGTTTACACTGTGCTACAAATGTTAAACAGCTGAGGAGTGTTTATACAGCGTTACAGATGTTAAACAGCTGAGGAGTGTTTATACTGTGCTACAGATGTTAAACAGCTGAGGAGTGTTTATACTGTGCTATAGATATTAAACAGATGATGCGTGTTTATACTGCATTACAGATGGTAAACAGCTGAGGAGTGATTATACTGTTTTACAGATGTTAAACAGCTGAGGAGTGTTTATACTGTGCTACAGATGTTAAACAGCTGAGGAGTGTTTATACTGTGTTACATATGTTAAACTGCTGAGGAGTGTTTATACTGCATTACAGATGTTAAACAGCTGAGGAGTGTTTATACTGCATTACATATGTTAAACAGCTGAGGAGTGTTTATACTGTGTTACATATGTTAAACAGCTGAGGAGTGTTTATACTGTGTTACATATGTTAAACAGCTGAGGAGTGTTTATACTGCGTTACAGATTTTAAACAGCTGAGGAGTGTTTATACAGCATTACATATGTTAAACAGCTGAGGAGTGTTTATACTGTGTTACATATATTAAACTGCTGAGGAGTGTTTATACTGCATTACAGATGTTAAACAGCTGAGGAGTGTTTATACTGCATTACATATGTTAAACAGCTGAGGAGTGTTTATACTGTGTTACAGATATTAAACAGCTGAGGAGTGTTTATACTGTGCTTAGATGTTAAACAGCTGAGGAGTGTTTATACTGTGTTACAGATATTAAACAGCTGAGGAGTGTTTATACTGTGCTACAGATGTTAAACAGCTGAGGAGTGTTTATACTGTGTTACAGATGTTAAACAGCTGAGCAGTGTTCATACTGCATTACATATGTTAAACAGCTGAGGAGTGTTTATACTGCATTACATATGTTAAACAGCTGAGGAGTGTTTATACTGTGTTACATATGTTAAACAGCTGAGGAGTGTTTATACTGCGTTACAGATGTTAAACAGCTGAGGAGTGTTTATACTGCATTACATATGTTAAACAGCTGAGGAGTGTTTATACTGTGTTACATATTTTAAACTGCTGAGGAGTGTTTATACTGCATTACAGATGTTAAACAGCTGAGGAGTGTTTATACTGCATTACATATGTTAAACAGCTGAGGAGTGTTTATACTGTGTTACAGATATTAAACAGCTGAGGAGTGTTTATACTGTGCTACAGATGTTAAACAGCTGAGGAGTGTTTATACTGCATTACATATGTTAAACAGCTGAGGAGTGTTTATACTGTGTTACATATTTTAAACTGCTGAGGAGTGTTTATACTGTGCTACAGATATTAAATAGCTGAGGAGTGTTTATACTGTGTTACAGATGTTAAACAGCTGAGGAGTGTTTATTCTGTGTTACAGATTTTAAACAGCTGAGGAGTGTTTATACTGTGCTACAGATATTAAACAGCTGAGGAGTATTTATACTGTGCTACAGATATTAAACAGCTGAGGAGTGTTTATACTATGCTACAGATGTTAACAGCTGAGGAGTTTTTATACTGTATTACAGATGTTAAACAGCTGAGGAGTGTTTATACTGCGTTACAGATGTTAAACAGTTGAGGATAGTTTATACTGCATTACATATGTTAAACAGCTGAGGAGTGTTCATACTGCATTACAGATGTTAACAGCTGAGGAGGGCTTATACTGTGTTACAGATGTTAACAGCTGAGGAGTGTTTATACTGTGCTACAGATGTTAAACAGCTGAGGAGTGTTTATACTGCGTCACATATATTAAACAGCTGAGGAGTGTTTATACTGTGCTACAGATGTTAAACAGCTGAGGAGTGTTTATACAGCGTTACAGATGTTAAACAGCTGTGGAGTGTTTATACTGTGCTACAGATGATAAACAGCTGAGGAGTGTTTACATTGTGCTACAGATGTTAAAAAGCCGAGGAGTGTCTATACTGTGCTACAGATGTTAAACAGCTGAAGAGTGTTTATACTGTGCTACAGATGTTAAACAGCTGAGGAGTGTTTATACTGTGTTACAGATGTTAAACAGCTGAAGAGTGTTTATACTGTGCTACAGATGTTAAACAGTTGAAGAGTGTTTATACTGTGTTACAGATGTTAAACAGCTGAGGAGTGTTTATACCGTTTTACATATGTTAAACAGCTGAGGAGTGTTTATACTGTGCTACAGATATTAAACAGCTTAGGAGTGTTTATACTGCATTACAGATGTCAACAGCTGAGGAGTGTTTATACTGTGTTATAGATGTTAAACAGCTGAGGATTGTTTATACTGCATTACAGATGTTAAACAGCTGAGGATTGTTTATACTGTGCTACAGATATTAAACAGCTGAGGAGTGTTTATACTCTGCTACAGATGATAAACAGATGAGGAGTGTTTATACTGTGCTACAGATATTAAATAGCTGAGGAGTGTTTATACTGTGTTACAGATGTTAAACAGCTGAGGAGTGTTTATACTGTGTTACAGATGTTAAACAGCTGAGGAGTGTTTATACTGTGCTACAGATATTAAACAGCTGAGGAGTGTTGATACTATGCTACAGATGTTAACAGCTGAGGAGTTTTTATACTGTATTACAGATGTTAAACAGCTGAGGAGTGTTTATACTGCGTTACAGATGTTAAACAGTTGAGGATAGTTTATACTGCATTACATATGTTAAACAGCTAAGGAGTGTTTATACTGTGTTACAGATGTTAAACTGCTGAGGAGTGTTTATACTGCATTACAGATGTTAAACAGCTGAGGAGTGTTTATACTGCATTACATATGTTAAACAGCTGAGGAGTGTTTATACTGTGCTACAGATGATAAACAGATGAGGAGTGTTTATACTGTGCTACAGATATTAAATAGCTGAGGAGTGTTTATACTGTGTTACAGATGTTAAACAGCTGAGGAGTGTTTATACTGTGCTACAGATATTAAACAGCTGAGGAGTGTTTATACTGTGCTACAGATATTAAACAGCTGAGGAGTGTTGATACTATGCTACAGATGTTAACAGCTGAGGAGTTTTTATACTGTATTACAGATGTTAAACAGCTGAGGAGTGTTTATACTGCATTACATATGTTAAACAGCTGAGGAGTGTTTATACAGTTTTACATATGTTAAACAGCTGAGGAGTGTTTATACTGTGTTACAGATGTTAAACAGCTGAGGAGTGTTTATACTGTGCTACAGATGTTAAACATCTGATGAGTGTTTATACTGTGTTACAGATGTTAAACAGCTGAGGAGTGTTTATACTGTGTTACAGTTGTTAAACAGCTGAGGAGTGTTTATACTGTGTTACAGATGTTAAACAGCTGAGGAGTGTTTATACCGTTTTACATATGTTAAACAGCTGAGGAGTGTTTATACTGTGTTACAGATGTTAAACAGCTGAGGAGTGTTTATACCGTGTTACAGATGTTAAACAGCTGAGGAGTGTTTATACTGTGTTTCATATGTTAAACAGCTGAGGAGTGTTTATACTGCGTTACAGATGTTAAACAGTTGAGGAGTGTTTATACTGCATTACAGTTGTTAAACAGCTGAGGAGTGTTTATACTGCATTACATATGTTAAACAGCTGAGGAGTGTTTGTACTGTGTTACATATGTTAAACAGCTGAGGATTGTTTATACTGTGTTACAGATGTTAACAGATGAGGAGTGTTTATACTGTGTTACAGATGTTAAACAGCTGAAGAGTGTTTACACTGTGCTACAAATGTTAAACAGCTGAGGAGTGTTTATACAGCGTTACAGATGTTAAACAGCTGAGGAGTGTTTATACTGTGCTACAGATGTTAAACAGCTGAGGAGTGTTTATACTGTGCTATAGATATTAAACAGATGATGCGTGTTTATACTGCATT